>NC_072386.2:114310252-114447752 GCF_028885625.2 Pongo pygmaeus
AATAACTTTGTGTGTTTAATCCACCACATTTATGAGAACAAAATCACACAGAAGGTTCATTCTTCCTTATCTATAAGATGGAAGTAATTACAGAACCCACTAAGGCTGTTGTAGTAAGGATTAAATGAGTTCATACATGAAAAGTGCTTAGGACAGTGCATGGCACACAGTAAGGGATCAAAAACATCATGATTAAATGATAGGGAATTCATTTCCACTGAGATGATGTCATGTTTTTGTTGACTGAAATTTAATAATCTAAAGCAACAGTAACTGCTTATGCACTAGACTCTTTCAAAGAGGTGATGATAGATATGGTTGACAGTATTCTCATTCTGAAACTCAGTCTGGGTGTTTGTGCCCTGAAATTATGAACTGCACGTATGGTGTAAAATAAAATGTAAAACAAAGCAAGAGGTCTACTATAGGCTATTCTTAACACATAGCAGGCAATTAAAAAAAAACTGAGTTCTTGACGAGCAATCAATAACCAAAGAAATAATAAAATAATGAAGGTATAATAAAAACTGTAAGGAAAACTCTAGTAGTCTCAGAGAGTTTTCATTATTAGGTGCCTTTTATTCATAAGTAAACACATAACTTGATTTTATCCATAGGCCCTTCATTAGGGAACTCTCCACTTACAAAAATATTTTTCTACTCTCTAACAGAGGGATGCCTATTAGGCATTCTCCTCCCAGTCAATTTCTGTATATAAGTTTTGTCTACAAACAAAAACAACAATAAACCCAGCAAACAGATATTGAATTATTTAGGGGAAAGTAAAGTGACGACTGTGATTTACTTTGAAATGCATAAAAAATAAGATGGGTCACCTGTAATCCTAGCACTTTGGGAGGCCAAGGTGGGTGGATCACTTGAGGTCAAGAGTTCGAGACCAGCCTGGTCAACATGGCAAAACACCATCTCTACTAAAAATACAAAAATTAGCTGGGTGTGGTGGTGTGTGCCTGTAACCCCAACTACTTGGGTGACTGAGGCAAGAGAATTACTTGTATCTGGGAGGTGGAGGTTGCAGTGAGCTGAGATAGTGCCACTGAACTCCAGCCTGGGCGACAGAGTAAGACTCTGTCTCAAAAAAAAAAAAAAAAAAGATGGATTAATGGATGCTACGGATGATAAATAGTTGAATAAATACATGATAAAGCAACTGGTACAATGTCACTAGTAGAATTTAGATGGAAGTATATCAGCATTCACTGTAAAATTATTTCAACTTTCTATAATGGCCTAAGAATTTTCATAAAAAATATTGGGGAAAATGTGAACTCTTAGCAAGTGAAAAACTAAAATAAAAGGAATATAAAAATATTTATATTATATACACAGCAAAAGTTATATAGAAAGTTCATTATAATTTATAAAAGAAATCAAGACACCTATAAAATAAATGTGAAAGGATATTAACAAAATACAAATAAAAAAATAAACCCATGGAAAATATTCAGTTACCTCTAACCAAAGAGGTAATTTTAAAATTAAAGCAAGCCTGAAATACCATCGCACATCTACTTTCTTAGCAGAATTAAAACACCTGAGCACACGCACGCACGCACGTGCGTGCACACACACTCTCTCTTTCCTAGCAAAGCTGCAGTGAAAATGGTGCACTCATCTACAGCTGGCAGCCTTCACTGTAAACAAGCACCGCCTGTTTGCGAAGCAATTTGGCAGTCCCTAAGTCATAGTGCTTATCAAGTCCTTTGACCTGGTGTCCCACTCCTTAGAATATAACTGTAACAGTCAAAAGAAGCCAAAAGATGTTCATTGCAGTATTATCTACTAAAAGGATTAAATCATAATGAACAACCTAAATGGCCATCAAGAGAAGGATTTAGTAAATAATGACACATCCGTATCATGAAATATGGTGTAGACATTAAAAAATGATAATTGAAGCTCATGTAGAAATCTGCAAAATGTTCATAACACACAATCAAACGGAAAGCTATTTATAATTGACTGTGAGACTACAGGAATAAATGAAATGTGCATTGGCACTGTAAAAAAAAACATGAACAATTAATGAAAATGACATGCTGCCATATAAGGGGACTGTAGCTGACTCCTTTTTCTAAAATTTTCTTTCATCTTGCTGATGTATCTTTCAATTAAAATTAGATCATTAAAAAGCCAGTCTTAAGACTGTCTACTCACAGTGCTGAGTTTGCTGCAAATGATGAGTATCCGGCGTTCGTACAGCATACTGGCGTACAGATGCAACATGTTGTTAACATCCACAGCCACAAAATATTCTGTCAGATTTCTCTAGGAGAAAGAAGAAGGCACGGTTTGTGGCTGATTTTCTTTGTTCTTATTCTTACTGTATCTAATAAGAGCATAAGAAACATAAAATAATCAGAAAGTATACTCTCTTCTTTCCCTGTCCTTTTCTTTCTACCTTGGAGGCCAAATCCCCCACATGTTAAAATCATTAAGCGTAAAGTTGGAAGAGACCTTACAGAGGAAGGAGCCTGAGCAATTACATCTTCGTGTGGTGATTACTTTACAACATGAGGTCACATCCAGCACTTAGGTCAGTTCCTAAAGGTGAGGAGAACAGGAATTCTACATATCTTACAAATGAGGAAACCAAGACTCAGAGAGATTCTCCAAGATGGAACAGTCTAATAAGCAATGAAGACAGGACTGCTGCTCAAATCTTTGGGCCCCAGATCCTAGAACCTTCCCGATGTGCTGTGCCATATGCCTAAGCAAAAGAAAGTACCCAGGGACCAAAATGCTTCTGGCACTGAGCCCGTTTCTGTGCAGGAGATGCCACCCACGAAGGCCAGGAGCTCCTCTCCCTTCATCACTGCTAGTATCCCCTCCTTCACAGTTTACATTCGCTAAAACGGCTCAGCTGGAATTAAGGCAATTTCGAACATTTACAATTTCCAGGTATTTCACTCAAAAGGGGGAAAAAAATTGAAGACAAACAGCAGCAAGTTGTGACAAAGCAGTGTTTGAACTAGCTTTTTTCCCCCCCTGTAGCCTGGGCTTCATTCTTTTAATTAGTACTATAGATTGGTACTCTTCAGATTTCAGAAAAAAAATGGAATGTGTTTCATTTACACAACGCTTTCTATACCCACCTGACTTTAATAATACACATGAATATGCTAATTTCTTCAATGTTACAGGTTTTCAATGCCATACAATATAATCCTCTGAAAATGAAAGGGGTTGGGGAGGGAAGGAATGCTATTGCCAGTGGTTGCAGTTTATAATGATTAAAGATCTATAACCCATAAATTGAAGTAAACCAGGTGGATTTTACATGCAAAATAGCATAAAGTGCTTTTCAACAATATTATGGGCTGGGAGTAAAAATGGGCACTTATCTTATAATTTATTATTGTTTGACTGAAGTACCAGGTTAACCATCAACCTTTATAAATACAGAGCAAGTGAATGAATAGCTCTATATACTAACTACCTATCAAGCACCAGCCACTGTACCAGACACTGTGGATGTGTAATTGTGCAATCTTCACAAAAATCCAGTGAGGCGTTATTCTTTCCAATATAAAGAAGTCTGGGAGAGGTCAGTAACTGGCGAAGTCAGATCTGACTCCATGGCCTATACACTTTCCCGTACACCACATTGTCCCTCTTATGCACATCTATCGTTTGAAAGGTTCACATCTATTATTAAACACATCACTTAATCTTCAAACTGTTCCTTGAACTAAGTATTATCCCTCTATAAGATGAGAAAACAGTGGCACAGAGAAGTTGTGTAATTTGACAAAGGTCACGCAGTAAGTGGATGTGACATGATTCAGTCCTGAGTGGGTCTGTCTCTAAATCCGTGCTCTTTTTATTCCACACAAAATTGTAGGTAAAACTCATATTTGGAAAAAGAAATGAAACAAAATCAATTATGCCTAAAGAAAGGAAAATGCTTCTGTTAAAAATTACTGTTACCCCATTCACAGAGTGATCTGTATGTGGCAGGCAACAGGTGCTTTTCCTGTGTTCTTTCCAATCTTCCCAACAAGCTTGAGACAGGCATTATCATCTCCATTATATAGATGAGAGATTAAAAAAAAAAAACTGGAGGCTCAGGAAGTCTCAGTAGACTTCTAAAGGTCACCCAGCTAGAAAGGGGAGAGCCATGTTTCAAAACTATATCTCCTCAATCCAAAACTCATACCCTAACCACCACACCAACTTGCCTCTTAACAAACTCAGTGAAAAACAAAACAGCAAACACCAAACGCAGTTGGAAGGAGTCAACCAGTGTATCTTGGTTCCTCCACTGGATGGAGGAACACAGAGCTAATGATGTAAGGGTGGGGTTTGCTCTGAAGATGGTGACATGGCACAGCTCTCCTCACAAACAAAAATACGAGGCCCTTCACTGAGCATTTCAGTAAAAAGCTTAACTGCTGATGAATTACATGAATTTTTCTTTTAGGAGAGGATGAAAGTAAAAAGAAAATAGAAATGAGGAGCTTAAAGAAGGCCAGAAAGCCCATTAGCACTTTTGACAGATCCAAAGATAACTCTGAAGCCACCAAAACGTGGCCTCAAGAGTCTGCCAAGAAGCTTCACGCTGGGGAGAAATATGTTACACAGCTTGCCGTCCAAATAGGGAGACACAGCGTCAGAGACAAATCCTGCGCCTTATTTTGGTGGGAGAAAAAAAAAATCACAAGGATACTTTTGTGGATGGGAAGGGAACATTTCTGAAATAAAAACACCATTTGATTGAGGCATGTCCCCCATCTCCAATCAGATTCTGAGGGACTCAGGTGCTTGTTCCAAAAACTCTACACAGGTATGTTAAAAATATGTAACATTTAGCCAAATTCTCTCTAAACTGTCATGTACTTTTTTGGTATTTCTCATCCCATCTGTGCTGATTACCAAGATATTTGTGTCTAAACAGAAGCTGTCTTTCTTATCTGCTTCCTCCCCTGCCTCTTTCCTTCTGGGATGCCACCCGCCTGAGCGGGTGGGAGTGGGTGGGAGTGCCAACAGCCCTGGGAACCTCGCTCAGCCGTGGGAGCACCTGTGGGGCAGAGCAGGGTCCCGGGAGCAGCTGCAGGGAGCACTCGCAGTTCCCATCAAGCCTCAGTTCAGAAGCACGCCCCATGGAGTCAGGAATCTCCCTCCCCCAGCCACACCAATCCTTCCTCTCTCAGGCCTGCCATGCCTTTTCATACCCACAGGCCTTTACTTCTGCTGTGTCCTCTGCCTCGAATGCCCCACTCTTCCACGCTTACTTTTCAAGGCCCAACTCCAGTGTCACCTCCTCCCGGGAGACTTCCTCAATTCATTTGTCAAGTTCTCCTGTATGCTTCCATTGTCCCCATCTTACGGTAACTCAGTTTTAAGTATGTTTTGCCACGAGACAGAGGTCCTGTTAAATGAAGCTGCTTCTCCCATCATCCAGCAGTTTGATGACAGCAAGCTCGGTGCATGGAAGAAGCAATGGCTGAGGGTGCTGGTCCCTCACTCAGGCGAGAGCAGTGCAGTGAGGAACGCACCAGCCCAGAAGATGGACCAGGTGGGACATTAGGAGGAACGTAGCATGTGACTCCAGAAAGCCTGGCTCTGAGCCGGATGAAGCAATTGATTACTCAGTAATGGTGAAGAACCCGCAGAAAAAGAACTGCCACTGGAAGCTACACAAAGACCGGTAAGTAACTGGGGATGGCGGAGGGAGGAAGGGGTGACTTTCCATGGTATCTGTGGCTACATGTATTAAAAATGTAAATAAATTAGTGGTTTATCAGGTAACTGGGGTGAGGGCTGCACACAGAAGCAGGTGTTCATTTTGCAGCCAGGCCAAGCATATTTCTCCGATGGGTAAGATCAGAGGATAGAAGGGAGGGCTTCCGCGGCAGGCTGTCCTCAGTCAAGACTACAGCCAGAACACATTATGAGCTTCTGCTGATAAAAGACACGAGATAAGCCACTCTCCCAGCACTTTGCTTCTTCTGTGGACTAAATCCTCATCCTCTCATTTCTATCTCCTATAATCAGGCAATCAACACACTCTTATTTAACTCCTACTATGTGCCTAGCACCCTCCTGGGAGCTAGGCCTGCAGAGATAAACTAACTGTGATCTCCATTTTCTTGCTTACTCTGGGGTGGGAGGGACATTAGACTCAGAAATCCAGTATTCAACGTACCGTGGTTGAGGCTACACTCCAGGCATGGCTGAGAAGCCTCACTCCCCTTGATGGATATGCAGGGGAAGGCTGGAGAAAGTGTGACAGAGAAGACATTTGGTCTGAGCCTCCAAACAGGGGTTCACTCAGTGGACGAGGGAAGAAGCATATTCCAGGCAGAATATGCTTCCCGACAGGGTGGGGAGAGGAGCGCACACGCAGGGAAGAGAGTGAGGGGCAGGGCGGGGCAGGACAGCAGGGGGCAGGGGAGCTAGGGACAGGGCAGTGCTGAAGGATCCTGACATGATCCTATTTGGGTTTCAGAAAAATCTTCGTAGAGCCTCTGTGGAAGACAGGTAAGAGGGCAAACAGGAGGCAGGACAGTCAACTAACAGGCTGCTGCCATATTCTGGGAAAGAAATGATTAAAATACATTAAAAAACCAATTCAGACAAAAGCTGTGGGTGTAGATGTCATGGATGTCCATAAAGTGGAATCACAGGACTTGATGATGAATTAGACTTGGGGAGGGAAGGAGAAAAAAATCTCAAGTGACCCCTGGACTTCCAGATTACTATGCACCATACTTGTCTACTTGCCCAAATAGGTTTTTAAAGGGAGAGTCCATTCTTTTAATAAAGGATAAATCTTCCTTCTAAAGCACCATAATTCCTGTCAAACATGGTGTCCCTGGCCACCTCGTCCTAGGCTTAGTGTCCTGGGCTGTAATGCCACCATGGCTGAGCCTAAGTAACCACTTTCTTCATTCTCCGCCAATTACTTCTCTGTGTGACTCACCTACTTGGAAAGGAAAACCTTGCTTCGAGGACTAGTTCCCAGTTTCTGTGCTCAAAAGGTCTCGGTTTTCTTAGTGCCAGTTAAGTTTTTAGGCTTGAGGCTATTCCTTTCCTACTCATGGAGTTCAAACATTATTTCAGTTACACATACATTTATGTCCCCATGAGCATGTGCCTCTCCACCTAGCATCTCTTCTGGCCACACTCTCTAGGGCTAGGTAGCACAGCTACAAAGCTATCCACCACCCAGGCTGGAAAGGGCTCAAATCTGACGAAGGTCTCTGGACAGAGCAGCCTGCAAGGTGCACTTCAGAAGAAGCCTGCAATGCACAAGCTCCTTAGACTCTTGGCTCCCACTTCTCATCTCTGCAAAGAAACGTTGGTAAACGTCAGGTCCAGTGCGAACCCCCTGTGGCTCTAAATCCAGACAAAGAGAAAGGGAATGGCACCTGGCAAAACCCCCATCCTCCCAGGAGAAGCCTTATAATGGCTGCTCCCTTCTAACTGTCCCTGCTGGCTCCTGCACCAATCCAGGTGGCTGGGGACTTGAGGCTCACTGTGATCCATGCCTGAGGTTATGAAGCAGGTGGGGGTGGTGGCGATGGGGGGAGTTGGAGTGGGGTGGGGATGGGAGGGGATATAGTGGGGCTTAGAGAGAAAGCGTCTTAGGTTCAATACCTTAGGGAAATGAGATAATCCTCAAACCAAAGAACCGACTCTAAGCTGGGTACTCCTTGGAGCCTTCGAAACAGATGCTAGTCCGCCCCACTGTCTGTCATTTTATTAGTCTTTGTGACTTTCCACTTCATACATGGTACACATGATAAAGACCTACTGTCTTGTGTCTGAAGGCAGCTTCCAAGGCAAGAGGCTTGGTTTTGTCAGTGGGTCTTGTTTACTGAAATAACTCCTATTCAAATTATTTTACCATAATAAAAATTTTTAAAACCCTCAACTGATTTTTTTTTTAAGAATTTAGGTAACCTTAGTTGGGAGGGATTCTTTAAAGGGAATTATAAATTTGGATTCTAAAACAATCTGCTTAAGAAAGAATCCCAGAAATTCACATAAGCAATCAAATCAGAGAAGAGTATTCTAGAAAGGAAAGCAGAGTTTACTCAGAGGTCAACTTTCATCCCTCCATGTGAATAGAAAAACCATTAGAATAAACAATTACCTGACAACTCTTAAGAGCAACAATGGAATTCTCTATAATCGCAGTTCTTGATAATAGGTCTTCTACTACCACTTCAACTTTGTTTATGTTTGAAAGTCATGATGAGTTCATAAATCTTTTCTATATCATGGTGCATCTTTTGACAAAGTGGAGTCTGGGCAATGTTATATGTAACTGTCCATTCTAACTGCTTTCCTCGCATCATTAACCACTTGGTATGACACCAACGAGATAATTAAGACAGGTTTGTTTAATATTCCAAATGAAGGTCTATATGATTATCCATTAATCAAAAGTAAACTTCAAAACCTGGACACTAAAAAAAAATCCTTTATACAGCTGGTTTACAATGTAATTATTACTACATAACTGTTCATGATCTGTGACTTTTTTTTAAATGCAGGTCAATTGTTTAAAATTTATAAAGATTTATGCTCATTTAATTATTGCCTGCATAAAATTCACTCCTACATGTGTTATCTTGATAGACAGAGAAAACCCTGATGAGAAATTACAGAGTGATAGTTTTTCAGTGAAAAGAAAGAAAATATTTTTACAAAGAAATTGTAGAAATAATGATAATTAACTTCAATGGGGATCTGAAAGGGAAAAGAATTAATTTTTTACATTTGCTTTTCATTAATGTCTTGCAGACAAATTGGCCCAAAAGCCAACTGAAAGGAATTGTTCTTTTCTCTTCTCCTGGGGGTGGCTACATGTTAATTCATTTATTCAGTCATTCGTTTAGTCAATAAATACATATTGGGCATCTATTCTGTTCTGGGTACAGTGCTACAGTGAAAAAAATACTGATCCCTGTCCTTAGAGAAGGAGAGAGGACATTTTACCAAACATTCATTCAATTAATTATGTAACTTACATGTATGATGAGCAATTTCTTAGATGGGCAGAGGGAGCCACGGAGCCAGGGCCCAGACCCAGCAGCATCTCAATGCTCAGATCATATCGACTGAGGTGTGAATCCTGGTTTTAGCACTTCCTGGTTTGGCAAGTTACCTCACATCTCTGGGCTTCATTTTCTCTCCAGAACAGAGATAACAACCATACTAAAGGCTGTTGTGAAGATTTCATAACATAACAAACAGTGCCCGATCTGATCCACAGTGGATGCTCAATAAATACCAGCTCCTTCCTCTCTTTTTTTACACTAACACTTCTCTGAAGCTGTCCAGGAGAACAAGATTATCTGGTGATAGAACATTATTAAGTTCCACATCCCAAAGCCTATTTATCCTTTTTGTTGCTTATGTTCCTTAGAGGAGATAATCAATAAATATTTACAAACCATCTATATTACAGGCAGCGGAGCCCTGGGCTCCATCTGCCACACCAGTTCCAAGCTTCAGACATTCTGGTGTGAAAAGGGTCTGCTAAGACAATTTCAAGGCCCCATGAAATATATGCCCCATGAAAGGAAAAGAATTAATCTCCATAACCATGAATATGAGAAAAATCTAGAAAAGATGTGCTCCAAGAACAATGTTCTTCAGCTCTCAGCCACAACTCAGATCACAAGGGAGGTTAAGACTAGAATTCTGGGAGAGCCAAGAAAAGGAGAAAAAGAAACAGACCATTGAAAGCAGCATCTCCATCAAACCAGACGTTGTCCTTGGAACTCTACATTTAATACTTCATGAGTTTCTCACATTTTCCTTTTGTAGATAAGGACCTAGAGGCTCCAAGAGTATAAGTACATTGCCCCAAGGTACCAGGGTAACGAAGCCCAGAGTCTGGTTGTCTCTAAAATTCATGTTCTTTCCACTACACCAGATCATAAAGGATTAACAACCCCACAGTTATTGCTTGTTTCAATTTGCAATGCAGCAATTTAGTAATTTTAAATTAATCCTTGAAAAATCATCAAGAGATTAATATGCAAATTTCAACATTGCTAGAGCTCAATAGTGATTCTATGTCAAAAACCACACAAATTGGTCCTACAAAAGTTCAGATTCTCCTTAGAGGAAAGGCTTTCCTGCTTCATTTTGTAATTTGCTATATATTTAAAAAAATCATTTCTTTTCCTTTTTTTCCTCATGAATAGAACACATCAATTCCAGGGAGGCAGTGGGGTACAACAGAACAAAAGCTTACAAACCTCGGTCGCTACACTGTGCTTACGAGCAGACCGTGCCACCTCAGCTCTGTGAGCTCTGGGCTCCCTGTCTAAAACGGGGCTCATGTCTACCCATCTCGGAGTAGCTCTAAGGATTAAAGTGGAATCATGTACGGTAGGAGTCTGGCAGATTGGTATTACCATTCCGCTTAGAAACAAACAAGGCTAGCCTTTTACTGGTTTGCAAAGGAGGATTTAGGGACAATGGGTCATGCACAGGGAATTGGTTCATTAGTAGCAAAACCAGCAGAAGGAATGTAAATTTTTAAAATAGTGGGGGCAGGAGAGGTAGCATACAGTGCAGACAGGCTTTGGAGGTAAGGCTATGAGAAGACTTAAAAAAAAACTTCCTAATCTCAATTGCAGTTTTGAAAAATTAGAAATGATCAGAATTTCCAGGTACCTTAAAATGAAGTTCATAAGAAATTATTTGTTCTTAAAAGAAAAAAAAATTTGTTTAATGAACCTAACCTAGGCAATCATTTTTATCATAACATTATTTATAGTAGAAAATGTAAATGTCTATTAGTAGGAAAAGCATAGTTAAAACAGTTAAATACAGTGAATTAAACATACATTTATCTTTTCTCTCTCCTGATACCAGCCTCCCAGAAAAAGTCACAGTAAAAGAATTTTAAAAGGCACAAACGCCGAAAAACAGGAGAAGAATTAGTAATGGAAGAAAGAGATCAAATTTTTGAAAGCCAAAAAGCAGATGTGACTAAAGAAGTGGTTTTCAAGCTGGGGCCATTAGTCCCCCAGGGGATATTTGGCAATGCCTGGGGACATTTTTGGTTATCACAGCTGGAGGGGAATGTGCTACCATCATATAGTGAGTAGAGCCCAGAGATGCTTGCTAAATATCCTACGATGTATAAAACAGCCCCATTCAACAAAGAATGATCTGGCCCAAGCTGACAAGCATGCGACTGAGGTTGAGAAGAAAAGCTGAAAGCTACGGATGAGGTGGGCAGGCACAGCACCGAGCATTCAGCCCAACTCATAGCACAAAAAGAATTCCAAAAAGGAACTGGAGACACCCAGAATCTCTGAAGGCTAGGAGAGGGGGTGCAAATAAAAATGAGTAATTCAATCCCAAGGATTTCCTCTCCCAGCTCAATGAGCTAGTCAACAGACTTTCCCGCACCTCTCCAGAGGAATATGTGTTTACTTTCTAGAAGAACTGAACCAGAAAGGCCTGGGGACACCAGGTATAGTTGAGGATGGGCAATAAAGCCTTACACTGAAAATGAGTATTAAACAAAGGTATACATATTAGATGTTGACATGTCATAACCTACCATTCCTACTCAGCTTCCAGAACACTGGTAATAAAGCATACACTACCTAGGCAAAGAAAACAGACCAAATCCAAAGAAAAAGATTCTGATACTGATATTTGAGAGGCCACTGCCCCCAAAATAGCCACACTAGTTCCAAGCTCCAGAAATGACTGACAGAGTGGATTCAGTCAGCTTTTTAGTGCCTCACTCTTAAATGTGACGGGGCAGCCATTTGAGGAAAGGCTCTACAGTGAAAGTTATGGAACACAACAAACAGAAGATAGGGATGTTGAGCAAGAAAATAATACAAGGAGAAGAACAACTTTTAAAATCTATAAATAACAGTCTCACAGATGAGTGAAAATATTAATATAATGGCAGAAGTAAATTTCCAAAGATGGAAAGATTCGCTGAAGAAAGTAGAGAGAAAACGAAAAGAGAGAGATGGAAAATAGGAGAGAAAAAACAAGAAAATTAGAGGATCAGTACAGGATATTTAACATTCTATCATAGAGGCCCCAGAGAAAGAAAGAAAAATGAAGAATAGTTTTTCAAAGAAATGTGAGAAAAGTTCTCAGCTCTAAAGGACATGAGTTTCCATATTAAATGGAACCACCAAGTGCCCAGCACAATAGATGAAAACAGGCCCCTAGCAAGGCACATCACTGCAATTTCAGGATACCAGGAGAGACCACCAAAGGATGGTTACAATAAATAAATCACAGGAATCAGAATGGCTGAGACTTCTTAGTTGCAACAGCAAAGCTAGAAGTCAGTGGAGAAACATCTTCAAAGTTTGGAAGATAGAGTAATTTCCAACCTAGAGTTCTATACCCAGTCAAACTATCAAAAGAAGAATAAAGAGGCTGGTCTCACGCTTGTAAATCCAGCACTTTGGGAGGCCAAGGCAGGTGGATCACTTGAGGTCAGGAGTTCAAGACCAGCCTGGCCAACATGGTGAAACCCCATCTCTACTAAAATATACAAAAATTAGCCAGGTGTGGTGGTGTGTACCTGTAGCCATGATTATTTGGGAGGCTGAGACAGGACAATTGCTTGAGCCCAGGAGGTGGAGTTTGCAGTGAGCCGAGATTGTGCCACTGCATTCCAGCCTGGACGACAGAGTGAGACTCTGTCTCAAAAAAAGAAGAGAGTTATTTTTAGTCATGCTAGGTCTAAAAATGTTGCCTCTAACAAGCACTTTCTCAAGAAAACTACTGGCGCATGTTTCACCAAAATGAGGGAATGAAATCAAGAATGAGAAAGATGTGAAACCCAAGAATGCTTATGTGACAAAAAGTTGTGTAAGAAAGGAAAGGTAATCTACTAACTGCTTCAGCATGCTCATTAAAATGTAAACATTAACTTCTGATTTAATGTAAAAATTTTCTAAAGGTATAGAAAGAATGGGAGAGGGGAAATATGTGACTGAGAGAACATTATTCTGTGTGTTTCAGGGTGGGGAGTGTTATAGGTGGTAAAAGACCGAAACTCTCATCTTCTATAGGAAAATCAATAAGTGATATCTGTAACAGAAAAAAAATAAGATTTAGCAATACGAATAAGTTATTCAAAAATACAGAGGGAAACACAGCTGCTAAAAACTTCAAAGTAGCTGGGCAACTTGAAAATTGCTGGTTTTCATCAACAACTATGTAGTACTACATGTTTTCAAGCCATTAATATGAATTACTTTCATAAGACTAAAAATACCACTAAATAAGTATGTCATTAAAAAGGATGAGGTAGGTAGATATGAACACTTTTTGGAATATATTAAACCAAAAAATGAGTTGCTAAACAAGTATGAATAGCATCATATTTATGTTTAAAAACCATCTACAACACACACAGGTACTCACACACGTAACACTAAATTCCTAGAGAAAGGTTTCATCAAACACTGGAGGGAGAGTGGGATTGGGGTTGGAGGGGATGGTGGTAATGGAGGCCTTTCATTTTTTTCTCTATGTATCAGTATTTTAATCTTTTACAACAAAATATTTATAAAGAATTTTTAATAACACAGGTAAATGTTCATGGTAGATTGTTACATGAAAAACAGATATAAAGTGCGTACATTTTGTGTGCTTTTAAAAATGTAAGTTTTGAAACTTAACCAAAAAAAAAACCAAAAGAATACTGTTGTCTCAAACAAAGTATTACTCAACCCCCAGTGTAAGCAGTGGAAATTAACCTGCTCTGAATAAAATAGGAGCAGGGATCCAGTGCTCTGATCAGTTAGCCATCTACCTCTGTGAGGCCTTCCAGGACTCCCAAAGCAACACTGGGGTTCCCGGTTGCACACTTTGAAAACTACATGTCATAAAAAGGAAGGGTGAAAAAACTCAGAAACAGATCTCTGAGAAGGAAGATTATGCCTGATTTTTCTTTCGCTGTTGTATGATACACATACACACATACCTTTCCCATGATTTGGTCTGTTTAAGTAATAATTATCTGTTCCTGAAACACCTATATAACCACCTAAACCTGATAGATTTTTTGAAGGATGGAGATTGAAATAGAGCTTTATTAATCTTTTCAAGTTAAAATTCTATATTCATATTGCCTGTTTCTCAGGCCAACTATCACTTGTCTTTTTCTAGAAAATTTTCTCTTTTCACAATCTTTAACTTTATCGAATAAGTTTAAAATTTTATTCTTTTCACAAATTCAGTTTTTAAAAACTATTTTTCAATTTTACTTTAACAATATTCCCTAATAAATTAAATTATAATTTCTTTTTCTAGTTTTGGTTATTTTTTATTACTATTCTTTTTTTTTTTTTAGCTTCTTGAAAGTCAAGTTCATTGTTTTCTAAATTTTTTATTTATATAAAAGCATTCAAAGCTATGAATTTTCCCTAGAGTGTGGTTTTGGCCACATCCCTAAGGTACTTGTTTAGTGTCCTCATTGTCATTAATTTCTAAATAATAACTAATCTCAATTTTTATCATCTTTGATCCAACTGCTATTTCAAACAGATTAATATTTTTAAGGCTTTAATTAATTTATTATTATAGTTTTTGTTCACTGCCATAAAAGACAGTGATCTGTGAGAGTTTAGTATGCTCTATTTTGAAATTTTTGGTGTGATTTAGGTACATGATCAATTCTTATAAATGTCCCACGGCATTTTAAAATAATCCTTCAGTAGCCTCCTTCATAGCCAGAGTATGCCTCTGCTTCTGCTCTTCCTGCATTACTTTCCCACCTCTTTTTGGATTTCTCCACTGTCTGTACTGAATTGACTGCAACTATCAGTAATCATCTCCTTTATATTATGTAAATTCCCAAACTTTCTGGCTCATGGTAGCTTCCTCTGTCATTAGGGAAATATTTTTCTCCTTTCGTTCATCATTTCAATGGAATTTTCTGAGAGATGAAAGGTAAAAATCACGGGCTCAAAGTATAGCACATTATGTAAGAGCTCAGTCTCAAGAATCCAGAAAGACCAATATTTGAATTCTGATTTTACCATTTATTTCCTGTAGGATATTGAATATGTGACTTAAATTTTCAGGGCTTCTGTTTCCTTATATTAAATAATTTTGGTAGTTACCATGTAAGTTTGTTGAGAGAGCTAAATGAGAAAATGGACAAAAGCACCAAATATATAATATTTCGAGTAGTAGTACTCAATCAACATTAGCTATTGTTGTTGAAATGGGAACTCTGGTCTGAATTTTTTATTAGTTAATGTCAAACAAAAAGGATGCAACATTTTCTACCACAGTCTGATCATACAGATAATATACTACATGGATATGCTTGACAATCCCAACTTATCAAGACTGTTATCTAATCACAATACTACAGCCTAACTTCATTCATTACATTTGATCACCTGACATTTGTAACCTGTTCTATAGACAACACTTGGAAAAATTTCCTTTCTGTGAATCTACAGTAGTTATGAAAAAGTATACTACATATTCCAGTACTTTTCTTATCAAGTATTCAAGTATATCCCCAAAAGAATTGAAAGCAGAGACTCAAACAGGCATTTGTACACCAAGGTTCAAAGCAGTATTACTGATAATAGCCAAAGGGTAAAAACAATATCTATTAATCTCAGCATCTATTGCTGGATGAACAGATAACGCAAAATGTGGTCTACATATACAATGGAATATCATTTAGCCTCAAAAAGGCAGGCAATTCTGACACATGCTTCAACGCAGATGAACTTTGAAGGTATTATGCTAAGTGAAATAACTCAGAACAAAAGGACAAATATTGTATGATTTCACTTACGTGAAGTACTATACGGAGAGTAGTCAAATTCACAGAGACAGAAAGCAGATTGATGGTTGCCAGGGGTTGCAGAGACAGGGTAATGGGGAATTGCTTAATGAGTACAGAGTTTCAGTTTTGTAAGATACAAAAAGTTCTGGACATTGACTGTACAAAATATGAATGCATTCGAAACCACCGAGCTGTACACTTAAAAATGATTAACATGGTAAATTTTATGTTATGTATTTGTTACCACAATTTTAAAAAAGTAATCAAGTGTCTAAGTGGTAGACATTCTTTATCTGATTCTACATAGTACTATTTATAATCATAGTAAAACATTTTGAAAACATGTCATGCAGCTAGACTAGATATGTCATTCAGCTTGTTCAGAAGGCAAACATCAACCTTCTGCTCTCTCACACTCTAGTTCACTGCTCCTACGTCCTTTGGAGGTAGGGATGGAGGCCCTCATGCTTCACCCACAAATACTTTATTTTATTTTCTGAAAGGTAAATATACAAAGGTAAGAAGTAGAAGTGTAATTCTGCTTGAGTAGATCTACCCTAATAAACCTCTATTTGGAAAATTCTTTATATGGAAACATTTCACTTATAATAGCAGAAATGAGAAACAACCTAAATGTTCTACAGTGAGAGAATGGCTAAACTACAGAGTAAATGGAATATTAGATAGTTGACAAAAATAAGTCTTATGAATGAAAATGGAAAAGATGTTTTTATAATGGGTGATTTAACTATGTAAAAATACATTCTAAAAAGAGGGAATCAAATATCATATTAATACATAATTACCTTTGAGAAATAGGAATAACAATCCCTCCTTGTCTTTATACTTTCTATACTTTGCAAATATTCTCTATTTGTTTTTGTTTTTATAATACACTTCAGTTCTTACACTTTTGTTTTTATAATGTTTTTTAAAAATCATAATTTTTATAATGATACTTTAAATCACATCCTTTATTTATTAAAACAAATAGGCAGAAAACAGAGAAGAATAAAAATTTAATTTTTTCTTCCCAAGTACTTACATTCTCAGGTATGCTGGGAAGTTCTCTGGTATCAGGCACAGTAAAATAAGAATGCTAGAAAAGAAAAGCAAAAGTGATTTATTTCTGCTAAAATGTATAACAATTGCATTACTCAGAATTCAGGTAAATGATTGGAAAATATTTCCTTACTCAGAAAAGGCAACGGTTTCACTCAGAAGAAACACCCATGGAATATTTTCTTTGGATAATGTCAGATTGAACCAGATGCATTAAATCATCACTTTGGTAGATGGAGTTCTTTTCTATGAGAGGAGAACTTCTTTGGGAGATATAAATGAAGAGTTCAGGCCAGGAGTGTTGGCTTATGCCTGTAATCTCAGCACTTTGGGAGGCCAAGGCAGGCGGATCACATGAGGTCAGGAGTTCGAGACCAGCCTGGCCAACATGGTGAAACCCTGTCTATACTGAAAATACAAAAAAATTAGCCAGGCGTGGTGGCGGGTACCTGTAATCCCAGATACTCAGGAAGCTAAAGCATGAGAATCGCTTGAACCCGGGAGGTGAAGGTTGCAGTGAGCTGAGATTGTGACACTGCACTCCAGCCTGGGCGACAAGAATGAAACTCTGTCTCTAAATGAATAAATAAATAGTTCAAAGAGGTTAAATGGCTAAACACACGAAAAAGGCGTTGGTTTCATAATTTATTGTTCAGTGAGGCAAGTGTATTCTAGGAACAAAATATCACCAGATTCACTCAGTGATGATTTTTACCAACCAAACCTGTCATCTCATTTCAGCATCTGAGATTATATTCATCTACAAAATGTGGCCAAAATCTGCCCCAAAGGCCTAAGTGATGTTAGGAAGAGCTCCAGTTGCTGCAGCACTGGAGCTGAGACCACTGCAGATGACTAAGAGTGGAGAAATTCTGCCCCCGAAGCCCACTCCATCATAAGCCTCCTGACTGGAGACTCAGTGGAGTTGAAAAATTGACCTCTTCAAAGAACGTCCAATGAGGCATCTCCATATGCAACAAGCATGCATCCCTGAGTTAAATGACAACAGGCTGAACTGATGGCACCTCCTTTGCTGCTATTAAAGACTCAGAAGACAATGGCAAGCAGGAATGGAAAGAGCTTGGTGCCAGCCAATTGAAGATGGGATTGTGCAAAGGCCAGGAAAGGTCACATGCAGAGAAGGTCAGCTTAGCCATGGCCTAAGTTCAAACCTGGACCCCCAAGTGACATTTCAGGAAGTTGTCCACCCCAACCCCCACTCTTGGGTGATTGCAAAATAGGTAGGTGTCTAGAAGAATGAGTTGTATAGGCTTTCTGAAATGAAAGGCCCTGGGGACAATCGTAATGATGATGATGACAACAATAATAGTATAAGGTACTTGTCCAATATTCAACAGATATTTGTTGAATACCTGCTACATGAAAGGCATTATGTCTAGTACTCTGTAAATATTATCTCTAATTCCCATAACAAATTTTGAGATAGATATTATCTCCATATTACAAATGGGTAAATTAATGCTCAGAGGTCTAGTCAGTCCAAGGTCACACAGCTAGTAAGTGGCAGAATATGGACCAAAACTAAATCTGTGTAACTAGAGCTGTGCTCTTTCCACCACGACAGACTGTTATACCTGTGCTTTTTATGGCAAATGACAGCTAAAGGGACTTGAACAAATAAAAAAGTAAAAAATAAAAAGTATAAAAAAGATAACTTAAAAAAGCCTTCTTTGATGCATTATTCCAAAATCTGTGTGTACATCAAAATACTACCTATGAAGTATTACAGTAGAGACGGTGTAGCGTGGGAACTAGTGATTAATTCAACAATGAGGATTAAAACAGGAAAAGTAATATGCAAGGTTCCAATATGACTCCATGAGATACCAACTTCTATACCAAAGGGCTAGAAGTTTAGTTGAGTAACAAATGGCCATATGGTGATTATGTAGCTCAGCAAATTCACTTAATAGCACAGAACCTGTTTTTGAATCTATAAATGGGAATCATATTATCTACTTCAAAACTGTTATGAAGAATAAATGTTATATATATGAAATGCCTACCATTCAAAAAATCGTATTTTAATACAAAATTATTATTGCTGTGAACTGCTAGTTCATATTACTATTTTTATCATCACTCATATCAGACACACAGAAATATACTCTTGCAGAGAGTGACTAGAGACAAAAAGTCCAGGATTAACATTTTATCAACATTTCAGGACGTATAACCTAGATGAGAGTAGCCCTTCAAAATCAGAAATGCAATATGGAGAGAGGAATTCCCAGTGAAAAGGAAAGAAAAAAAAAATCTGCCTTTACAGATTGATAGTAAATAGTGAGCCAACACAATTCCAAAACCAAGTAGTCCCCAGGCTGTCCTTTGAGATTCTGTCTTGCTCCATTGCCCATGAAATGCTGGGGACCAGGGGAGGTCAGAAACATTCCTAGAAACCACTGGCATGAAACAGCTGCGCCACCCCAGTAGTTCCTGCTGCCCCTGAGATGGCTTGTCCTTGAGGCCCGGCATGCACGCTGCCTGAGCAGCCATTTGAAGGAAGGAGTGGACCTTCCTCCCCAGCAGCTGGTGACCCAGCCAGGCTACTCCACAGCTACCTGTCGGATGTCATTACAGACTGAAGTGGTGAGATCAAGCTGCTTAGGAAAAAGGACAGAGACAAAGGCAGGGTTGCTTAGCTATACAGCAAGGACTGGGGCAGGTTTAAAGCTCATTTTTTCATCTTTTCCAGATGGTCTCCCCTGCCGTATGAGAATTTTTGTAACAAGGTTTCTTTCTTTCCTATGCTCTATTAAAACGGGCAAAAGTCTCTGTAAATTCATTTTTTTCTTCCTTCCTTCCTTCTCTCCCTCTCCTTCCACACAAACGGCACAGTGGAAAGACCATAGGCTTGAAGTTAGCCCTGGCTTTGAAAACTCAAGTCTTATCTTATTAACCACATGACCTTGGAAGGGCAGGTATCTTTTCCTCTTGAAACCTCATCCATGAAATGGGAATGTTAATATCGATTTTGTAAACTTGTTTTCAATATTAGAGATACATATTTAGTATAAATTAGGAACTTATTAAAATAGTAGATCTATTATTAATTACTGGTAGTAACACTGCTTTCAATTTTATCATCATTCTGAAAAAACCTACAAGGAATATTAATTTTCTTTAGGAGGGGAGATACCTTTCTACCACTGAATACCAACACCGTACCTGGTTCTAATGAAGATGAAAGACAAAACTCTTAAAATTTTCAGGCCCCATGACACAAGGGAAAAAGCCCCTGGATAATAATCAATACTTGGTCAAAGTATGTTCATCTGAGAATTCTGATGAAGGTACTGACAAGGGCTTTGAGGGTTTGACCTAGGGAATTAGAGAATTCCTGGAACCAAAATATGGAAAAGATCTCCTACACCTCTTCTGATGCCTTATCTGACAGATGAGGAAATTGAAGCCCACAAGGTTAAAGGTCCTGATTAAGATCACTCAGGTCATTGGCAAGACAATGACTAGGATGGAAATCTCCCAATTGGTATTTCAGAGCACAATGCATAACATGTAATAGCAGTATATATTTAGAGGCATTCAAAGAAACTATTACTATAGGCCAGGAACAACATTAAGCACTCTCCCGCTCTGTCCTCAAGGGACACATCGTCCAGTGAGGGGGACAGGAAAAGGAATCATTCCAATAGGGTGTAACTAAGTACCACAAAGTGTGCAAGATGCTTGGAGGTAATCTTAGCAAAACCTACGAGGTATCAAGGGAGGGTTTCTCTGGAAATAAAATCAGAATTGAGTTCTGAAGGATGAATATGTGTTACCCTGGCAAACAGGGGAGAGGAAATGTTGAAAGCTGAGGGTGCAGGATGGGCTTCAGCAAAGAGACATGCACAGCAGTGCTGTGGGGCGAGGGTGATACAGGGAGACTGGGACAGGGACTGAAGAAGCAGGCGGAGCCAGCTGTCCTATTTCAGCCCAGCATCTGTGATCCAAGAGATGCTGGTGATGGGATGATGGCCACAGAGGAGGGTGGGGACATTTAGGACATGTCTGTTTCTTATAGAATCTCAGAGAAAGGAAGAAATTCTACTCCCTGGACTATCTTGAACTCAGAGGTCTCAGAGTATTTGGGGGTAGGGTTAGGGGAGGTACAGGTGACAAAATACAATCCTGTTCAGCTAGCTCCCTCTTACTGTCAATAATGAAATGGGTTCTCAATGATGGCTAATACTCTGCCCCACTTACCACGCTGAGATGGACAGACACTCCTGGGTCAGGGATGGGAAGTTTGTGCAGAGTTTCAAGAAGCTCATTCCACTGATTTTCCTGAAAGAAATAAAAGGCCTAAGTAACAAAAGCAAGGCTGAGCCCTTAGTAAGATACCTGCAGGGAGGTCTGAGCACACATGACTGAGGGGGCTGGGGAGACGCTGGCCCCAGTATAGAAATAGGTTTGATATTCATGTAGGGTTTGACAAAAGACACCGTATATGCCTCAAACATAAGAGCCAAATAGATCCTCCTACACCAAGTTTGACATTTTCTACTCAGTGAGACACCTACCATGACCGCCTTTTATGGATCATATACCATAAGCTCTCAGCAAATCTATCCCCTAAACTCCATAGCAACAACTTTTAAATGCAAACAATCCTAGCTTACGGGGCGGGGGTGGTTAGGAGAAATAACGATGACACTATAGATCTTGTCTTCATCATCATTACCCTCAATTAATTTTACTGAATGTTCACCGGGTACACATGGCAGCCTCCAATTATGGAAAGTTAGAAATGAACTAAGTACAACAGCATGCAATATAGGATGGTGGCTATGCATTCTAATTCATGAAATTGAGCAACATGATGACATACAAAGCAATACAAATTATTTGACTGAAAATGGATTCACCTCTAAAATGCTCAAAATAACACTGCTCACAGAATTATCCAAATGCTATTTCTCCCACCTTGTGGAATTCTTTGTGCTAATACTGATAAGTGTATATTTGTATCTATTCACCCTCTATTTGATCCTCCCAACTACCCACTTCAACAATGTGAAAACTGAGGCTCCAAAAGGTGAAGCAACTTGTCTTAAATCAGCCTGTTAGTAAGTTGCACAGCTAAGGGGTGAAATGCAGGCTCCAGAGCCCTCCTGGCTTCACTACAGCTATCTTTAAGTAGTGAATTTAAGGAGAGGAAAAAGAAGATGCACCCAGACTACAAGCTTGTTTTAATCTGAGCTCTGACAAATCAAACAAGCTTCTCAGAGAGGAGATGAACTTGTGGGTGTGTGTGCATGTGTTTAGTTTTGCTCTGAAACAATCTCAAACTTACTGAACAGTTGTAGAAATTGTTAAAAAAAAAAAAAAGTTTTTATTATTTCCTGACCTATTTGAGAATGAGCTGCCAAGATTATGTCCCATCATCCATAGATACAAACAAGGACATTCTCCTAAATCACCACAATTAATCACTGCTGTGGTTTAAATGTTTCCCCCAAAAGTTCATGTGTTGACAATTTAAATATCATTGTAACAGTATTAAGAGGCAGGACCTTTAAGACGGGAGTACATCATCAATTAATGCCATTATTGTGAGAGTGGGCTTCTGATAAAGGATAAATTTGGCCCCTATCTTGTGTCTCGTCTCGAGTGCCACATGTTATGACCCAGCAAGAAGGTCCTCACCAGATGCCGGCACCAGGCTCTTGGACTCCCCAGCCTCCAGAACTGTGAGCCAAATACATCTCTTTTCTTTATAAATTACCCAGTCTGTGGTATTCTGTTATAGCAGCAGAAAACAAACTAAGAGAATCATAATAATCTGGAAATTAACACTGATGCAGAATTACCACCTTATCCTCAAGTTTTGCCAACTGTGCCAATAATATCCTTGGCAGCAAACAATCCACTTCAGAATCACATGTTGCAGTTAGTAGTTATAACCCTCTACTCATCGTCAGTCTGGAACAGCTCCTCAGTCTTTTCTAGATTTGTATGGCCTTGACAATGAGACCACCCATTTTGTAGAATAACTTTCAATTGTCTAATGTTTGGTCTAATGTCTGATTTCAATGTCCCTTCACTCATGATGTTTGCTTTCATCAATTGATTAATTCACTTGATATCTCTACAGTAACATTATTCTTTCTCTTTGCAGTAAATAACCATTTTGTGGATTCACACTTTGTGTAAATATCCCATTCCTCAAACTTTCAATGTATTCATTTACTTATTTATTTTACCATGGGTCCATAGTTTCCTGTTTTATTCAGTGTGATATAATCCTTTACTATCTTAATTTGTTTTGATGCTCAAATTGTTCCAGATATGACTAGAGGGAGCAGTCTTACTGCTTTTGTGTCCTTCTGACATGTTCCCATCATGTTTTTAGCAATTCCTTACTTTTTGGCACAAAAGATATTTCAGGTTCATCTTATACTTTCCCTGCCTCAGCCCCAGAATCAGGTTATTTCTTCAATGAGTCTGGGTTCCTTTTAGTGGGCAATGGTATTTAGAAACCAAGATCTGGGCACCATGTGTGCTCACTGCTCCTTAGTATTGCTCATGCCAGGCCCTTTCAGTCAATGGAGGCAGGGAACATATAACACACACATGGAACCACAATAGGCACTTCACATCTCTATTTATTTCTATATCCATTTTCCCATATTGAAAACCATGGGTTCACAACAATGGCTTCTATTCCAATCCAATATAGAAATTATTCTAGTTTTCTCCCTCTACTAGATACCTGTGACTTCATCCTACGAAAGTGAAAAACCTTGCCTGTATTTTCTTTTTATATTTGGTTATTTGTATGGAACCGCTCTTCTATTGCCATCCCTGCCTCCTTCCCTACCCAGATGTCCTCCCCCCCTCCTCCCTGACACTGACATCCAGGGCTGGGCCTCTACTGCCCAACCCCTCACACAAATGCCTTCCTTACCTCAGGATCCAACACACCAGTACTGGGCCACAGCTGCTGCCTCCCTTCTCACATGGATTCTTCTAGATTCTATTTGAGTTCTGACATCCCATGCTGAGCCTCTACCACCATGCTCCCACATAAACATCCTTCTCTCCCTCAGGCTCCGACACCCTGAGGCAGGCTGCTCCCTGGCTCAGATGCCTGCCTTGCCCTGCCATCCCTTCCACAAGGGTGCCCATTCAAGGTCTGATGAGCATGATGGGTCCATGGCCCAAACAGATACCCCAGTTACTCACACCTTGGTCTCCCACACCCCATGCTTAGCCATCACAATCTCTCTGTCTCTGCCTGTCTCTCTGTCTCTCTGTCTCTCTCTCTCTCTCACACACACACACATACACACACACAATAGAAGCCTGTCTTGCTTCCCAACCTTCCCAATGACTTTTGGATGGGAGAAGGTTTCAGCCCTGGGGCAGGAGGTAGATTCTGCTTCTTTAAATAAAAAATCTCTTCCTGTTCTAATCTGGTGACTAAAACCTTGCAAACAATTAAGCCAGTTGTAGGCAGATTTCCTATCATCTGTGTCATAATTCTTTTAACCAAACGGGGGAAGAAAAGAGTCCTGGGTTCAAGAGAAACAGACTCCAACTAAAACATGTTACTGATCTCAGTCTGACATCCCAAGAGGCAGAGTCCTGCTGGAGCAATCGCCCAGAGGAAAGGTTCACCAATTTTACAGGGTAATAATCCAATCTCCCATATGTGTAGGTTGTACCTACCCTTTTATAATCTTTCCTGAATCACATGTTTTAAAAAGTGTACTAAGTTCTTTGCTTTGCTGAGTTTTTTCTCTTTTTTTTTTTTTGGACTGGAACATATGGAGTGAAAAAAAATGTGAGTCAATC
The DNA here is from genome assembly GCF_028885625.2 of Pongo pygmaeus. NCBI lineage: Eukaryota > Metazoa > Chordata > Mammalia > Primates > Hominidae > Pongo > Pongo pygmaeus. Next base: position 114,334,929 of record NC_072386.2, read on the forward strand.
TCCAATTCAAACCTGTTAAGAGCCTACATATTATACAATTCTGTTTATTAAATACACCTTTCAAATTTGAGTGAAAACCTGAATGTTTGACTAAAGGTAACTGTGAATCAGAAATCGATGAACAGACCCAAGGTGACCTCCTAACTCATTCATCAAAGAGTAATCCACTTCTTTTATGACAGAATCCCCTGACATCTAAGCTTCTTCTCACAGTGAGCGTAGTGATCAAGGAAGCCGTTTCTATTAGTTATTCCTTCCATTTACTGTGACCTCTGGAATACATTTGCCAGTGAGTAAATCTATCTCTAAAAAAATGATTTAGTCATTATACACACAATTTCCCCCTTTCCTCCAAAACAGCATTTCCCAAAGTGTGTTCCAGGAAACACTCCTATCTCAGAATGCTAAGATTTATCACAGAATTAAAGGGGTTTGGGGCAAAACAAGATGGGAAGCACAGGAGACCCAGGTTTCTCCAATGCAAGACTTTGTAGAGCTTACATTACATGAATCTTAAGGAGATGAAAATGAAACACAGTTTTCCCTCCCCTGGACCCCAGTGTGACTGAACTGGTACCCTTTTCATGGACCATTTCTCAGAACTAACACTCAAATTGCTCAGAACATTCAACAGAAAAAAATTAAGGGAAAATTTTCCTTAACATTTAATAATAATGGATCACTTTAATTAAAAATCTTAGGCCATTTACAAAAAGGAAAATATAAGACATTAGATATACAGACAAATATTCAACTTACTAATAATCAAAGAAATGCAATTAAAACAATGAGACTTTTTTACTTGTCATTTTACTTGTCAAACAATGAATTCAACAAATGATACTGATTAGAGTATCGTGACCCAGGCACTCTCTTACATTGCTGGTAAAGGGTAACCTTTAAGAAAACAGCAGAATTATTTTGGAAAGCAGTTTGACAAATGTTTTAAAAATGTTTATGTCCACTGATCTTACAATGGCCCATCTGGGATTCTCCTTTTAAGGAAACAATCCAAAATGAAGAAAATGCTTTACCCTCATAGATGCGAATGGTTACACTTCTCATAACAGTGGAAAAATCCCAAACAATTAACAATTTCCAATAATAGGAAAATGCTTTGGTAAATCAAGGTACATGATAAAATGCTATGCAGCCATGAAAAATATTTATAACATTTTTAATAGTGTGGGAGGCACGCCTGTTATAATGGCATCTGAAAATGTGGGCTACAAAAATCTACATAAAGGTCCAATTGGCCTTTGACATCCATGGAAGATACCTTACCTTATCACTTCTTCCAAAAGTACAGCAAGGTACAGATGAATTTTTAACGTAATTTGCAGACCCCTACAAAAGTTACTGTAAAAGCACCACAAAGCTTTATTGAAATGGGAACTCAGGACAGCTGGGTAGGTCACTTGCCAGTTAAGTGTTTTACTTGCAAACCCCAGATTTGCAGCATGACATGAGCAATTCAAATATGTGCCTCAGCAAAATTATAATTGAATACATGTCACAAACTTTCTGGGCTACTTGGGAATATTAGAAACTGTGAACATTAACTCTGTGAACGTTAAGGGTCTATTTATCATTTCTTTAATGCAAAGAAAAACTTAAAAAGAAAACAACCCAAAATGCTAGGAATATTTATTTTAGGGAAGGGAGTGGGGCAAATTAAAAGTGATTTTCTTTTCCTTCCTATTATTTTCTGAATTTCCCAAACTTTCTATAATGGGCATACATCACTTTTTTGGTAAAATATAATTTTAATTTCATAAAAATTAAAGCTTATTTGTTTAAAAGAATTATTTTAAAAAGGTAAATACCTGTCTTTTTGTCGTGTAATCTGCCAGGATGTTAAGCAGCTTATAAAATACCTCGAACCAGGGGAGATAGCTGGAGGAAGAAGAGGAAACACATGAAATATTAGTATGCAGGTCAAAAACTTTAACCAGGATCTAATTCAAGACTGATACATTTCAGTTTTGCTCTACATCCTGAAGAGTCTTCCTGTCACAGACTGGTGGAAACACAAACTGGCGAAATGCTAATTATTTCTGAGAGTTTAAAAAATTGCCTGTGCAAGGCAGAGGATTGAATGTCCATTATAAATTATTCCCATGCCTCAGAGCTAGAACAGTTCACAGAGAAGAAATTCAAAGCCGACTCCACAATCAGGCACCATCTCTGAGAAGTCCCCTGGCTTCTCCCAGCACACCCACCCTTCCCAGGAAAGCTTCAGTTTCTCATGATGGGACAGACACAGACACAGACACACACACTGACACACACACACAGCATTCCCACTGCAGGCATCTGCAAAGGGTCCCAATGCCCCCATGAGCCCAAAGCCATCCATGTTGCTGCAACAGACATTCTACCCATCACACACCACCTCTCTATCTACTTCAAGATGAGTTCCACTTCCCCAACCCCACTGCCCTCCACCAGGTCCTGGCCATTGCTCCCCTTCACTCAGAGCAGCCTGGCTGCTGACATCAGTCCTGTGGTCCACTCTGTGTGGCTTGTTTTTTTGTTTGTTTTGTTTTGTTTTGTTTTTGAGATGGAGTGTCACACTGTCGCCCAGGCCGGAGTGCAGTGGCATGATCCCGAGATCATGTACTTAATTCCTGCAATGATGCCCATCACTCCAGGATCCACTCCACATTTGTTAGGATGGACTTCTGGGGCTCTTCACTGCCAGGCCCTTGCCCACTTTTCTGGTTGTTCTCTGTCTACTTCCCCATAGATACGCTCCCCTCACTCCTCTCACTCCGGAACGTCCTGGCATCTTTGAGCCTGCCTGGGCTTAAATACACTGGGCCCTTTTCTCCCCGACCTCTGTAGGTCTAGTCTAGCTGACTTCTACTCATCCTCCTAACTGTCCCTCACCCCCTCCCCATCCCCACTTCATGTGCCCTAATTCTCTCTTTTCTGTGCTGCCCTGGTCATGAGAATGCTGCTGTCAGAACATTCCCCACATGATGCAGTCCTCAATGGCATGTCTGTTTTCTCAACAGACCACATGCAAACAGAGAGGAAGGGGCCTATCTTTCTTCACTTTGTCTTTCCAGTGCCAAGAATGGCACCTGGCACACCATCAGTGCTCAGCGTTTACTGAGCAAATAAAACCAGACAAAGACTGACGGCAAGGGCACACGCATCCTATGGAATTGTTGAAAAGTATCCACACCCCCAAGCAGTTTTGCCACTTACTTTCAATGGCTTTGTTCTCTAGAAGGAAATTTTCCAAAACTACATCTAACAGCAAGCGAGAAGAAGGTTTTACTAAGCACTTGCTGGCCTGGTCATGTCTGCCCTGCTGCGCTAACAGAGTCCAATACCGACAGAGATGGACACGAGGTAGCACACAGATGTGATATCCTGCCAGGGAGAGGGGAATCAGTACCCTGTGCAGATTACCGGCTGCGCCGCTGAGGGTAATAAATGAAGTGAGAGGCAACAAAGAGAACAGATAAAGTGCACAGTCCTCTGTCATTAACGTCTGTCTAAAGCCAGCACATGCTACTGTAAAATTTAAGTAGCTTATCAAAATATACTGATAAGCAACTTAACTTTTCACTTCTATGACAGTATTATCACTTACGTTAATATGTTTCAATCAGCCCTGGCAGCTGCATATTGACTATTACATAGCAAATGACTGCTGCCACTTTGCACAGCATTTACTTTGGCAGAGTAATGTAAACATTCAAGAGGGATTAGGGAGCAGATAAGTTTCTCCTTTCCTATTCTGTTAAATAAACCTCGGCCGAGTTAAAAGCCATTATAGTATGAATGAGAAATCCCCTCAGAAGAAAACTCTTGCACAGATTAGACGACTCAGTAAACAAATTCGACCAAGGATTACAAATTTTTTTTTCCTGAAAGCAAAATACCACTAGTTAAATCCAGCCACTGAAAGTCAGGAGGCAGGGGGGAAGAGGCAAGAAGGGGAAATAGAATCTTGCAAGAAAACTGTGACTTCAAGTAAACAAGAGAAAAACTGAATCATTTTAGAAATATTTGGTGAAGTGATATGGGGCAGGCTGGGTGCTCTAACAGTTTAGGACTACAGCATCCATCGAAGTAGTTTTGGATGAGTAGGTTCAACTGACCAATGTGGCTTGGGCACAGAAGCTCCAGCCTCCGCGTTGTCACCTGCTGTGAGGATGAAGGAGGTGACGTGGGAAGGAGCTCCTAGCCTACTATAGATGGCACCCTGGTTCTCACACTCAGCCTCAGCCTCAGCCTCACCAAGTCAATTCTTTTTGGCTATGCTAAGCAGAACCACTGGCCACAAGAAGTTTTGCAGTTATCCTGGAAATCAGCCATTTCTTTCTCCCTTTGGCCTGACCGGACACAACTGTTCCCCACATGTTGTCCCCTGTACACTGACAGATGAATATCTAGTGATGGCAGTGTTAAGGTTTTGAAACCGAAACCCAGCTGTCTTCTTCTTCAAAGGGCCCCTGTTTTCCCCTGTTGGGAGGCCAGGGTTCACAGCGGAGCTCTATCCAGCGGCGTTTCCTGTCCTGCTTCATTAGAGCCGCCACAACAGCTTGCGCGGCCTGCTAGGCTGCAGGTGAGGCTGCAGGGACCCTGCACTCCAGTCTGTGTGTGTCTGTCATCGTTGAATAAACAATCCTTCCCAGCCCAAAGACAGAAACAAACACTCTAGTACACTGCACCAACTTGGACATCTAACGGGGTGCGACCATCCGTGGTCTGCCTCTGCCTGCTGCCTTTGTGTGACGGCTTGAGTCCCCACTGCGGAGTACCACAGTGGGGACTGTGGTGGACTCTGTCCAAGGGTGGCACAAAGGGTCCTCCTGCACTCAAGAAAGCTATGGTCCTCATCAGAAAGAGACACACCCACAACAGAGTAACAGTTGGGGTGGAAAGAGCTGGAAGTCCTTCCCAAGTGCTTTATTTAGTTTAGGCTTTTGGACTGATGTAGAAGATGATCATGGAGCATCATCATGACCCAATCAGAAGACAGAAAAAAGTGAAAGGGAACAGCCTGCTCCCCAGGCACCTGCCTGGATCCAGGCTTCTCTCCCTTCTCACCCACTGTGGCTCAGGTAACTCTGTCCCAGGCTCTGCCCTCACTCCCAGACCTGAGAGTCAAATGGAGAGGCTTGTGTTTCATATGAGGTAATAAAAAGTTTTAAACTTGAGAAGTTTCCTCCACCCACTGCTTTCCTGATCTGGGGTCCCACAGGCCCTTGTAAGGAGGGCAAGGGCAGGTTCTAAGGACAGCACTTATGGCAATAACAGCCCATAGTCAAAATCACCCTGAAAAAGCCCTTAAATTACCTCCAAATATGGCGGACATGGTCTGTGTAAACACAAAGTAGTTAGCCTGAGTTGTGGCATCAGGCTGAATGACAGCATCCTGCAACTAAATCTGTCCACCGGGTGAGCTGCTGGCTCTTGAGCTGAACTGAGAGCAGAGGACTCCCTTTTCTAATCTCACTCCACTTGGGATGATAATCACTCCAACTGGTGAGTTTGTGTACATGTGGATGACTGGCCTTGTGTAAGTTCAGCGTGAATATAAACGGATTCCACTTCTTTAAGTATTAAAACAGAAAACCATTAAAAAATTTTAAGGGCTCTCCGACTCCTCTTTCTACTAGTTCAGTTCAAAGCTATGAGATGGGACCAGGCAAGGTAGGTGTGGAAGAGAGCAGGGGGCAGGGATGGTGGGAGAGGGTGACCAAGTCGAGGAAGGCAGCAACCACCTGGGAGAATGCTGGTCCACAGCAGGACATCAGACTCAGGTGACGAGAGGAGGCTGTCCTCCCGAAGGGGCAACCTGGTGTTAGAGTCCAAGTGGGAGGAGAAGGGTATCCCACTGAGGGGTCATTGGGCATGGTGTGCTGGGGCCCAAGCAGAGTGAGGGGGCTGGTAAGGGAAAGTCAGCGTCTGAGCAGGATGAGGAGGGAGTCTCATGGGTGAGGCCTGACTTGGAGTTTCATGACTCAAGGGGGCAAGGAGGGGTTAGGCCTGGCATAGGATAAAGACAGCATCTATGTGGAGTGGAGGGCCTGATCAGCAATGGTATTAGAACCCAGAAGAGTACAAAGAACATCTGGAAGGCAGTTCAATGTGGGATGTCAGAGCCTGAGGGGTGGGAGGGCTTCCACCAAAGTGGGGGTTGGGGGAGGGGAGGGAGGCGAGGCAGAGTCCATGTGGTTGAGAATGCTGTCCATGATAGGAAGGGGCAGCAGCAGCTCTGCCTAAGGTGCCACAGTTCAAACAGTAGCACATGCTACTGTAAAAACAGGGTGAGGAGGGTGGCGCTGTGTAGGAAGGGGGCTGCAGCAGAGGGCCACTGGTTACAAACAAGGAACACATCAAGACTGACCAAGCTGGTAAATATATAATGGGAACCAGGTGTCTTACTATCAGAAGAGAGTTACAAATCCAGTTACGGAAAGAATGAGAATGAACCCCATGGTGTCAAACTGGAACTGAATGTAACTATGGGGCATCATGATGTTCAGTAGATACGTAGGAAAGTAGAGACAGATAAAATAAATAGAAATACAAATCTATGTACATACATACATTCTCTAGTTTTAGTCACTGAGAAGGCCTGGAAGCAGAGATATCCCAATTATAATGAGCACACTTAGTGCCCAGATATTGGTTTCTAAATACTATTCTCCAGTAATAGGAACCTGGGCTCCTTGAAAAAAAAAGTCTGATTCCAGGGCTGGGGCTGGGAAATGCTGTGTTGGGTAAGAAAAAAAAAAAAAATAGCAGTGCTCAACACATGATCAGGACATATCAACAGGACACGAAAGCCAGTGAGGAGGGGCTTCCACTGACAAAATCTGCATGACAGGCAGAAGAAAGCGCATGAGCGATGGCTTTAGAACCAGGGGGGAAGTAATTCTTTCCCCTCATCTTGACCTCAGCAGAGCCCAGTGGATTTCAGCCTTATCAGAACCAGCGTCTACTTTGCTATCCTAAAAACAAAATCTTAATGTAATCTAGTCATTCACAAAACCAAAATAATGCTCTGGTTCTCCTATAAAAGAGAAATAAAAATAAAAGCAATTTGCAATAAAATTTTAGGATGTAACACTCAGGCACCATTAGAATAGATGATACAATGAAGCAGTGCCTCCCCGGTGAAGACTTGCAGCAGAGCTGCTTGTGTTCATGTTGGGACTGATGAGTTTAAAAGTAACATGACACAGGGTCTTTCAGTTGCTTTTGGTGACTTGCTACTGTCTGAGGAGCTCCTGACATTCCATGTTGAATACTTGAGGAGAGGTATCCCTTTCTTTCTGTCAGCAGATTTTGCCAACGTGTTTCCAATGGCAAAGTGTCCCTTGGTTACGACTGTTCAGCACTCAATATTTAAAGCCTTCCTATTAAAACAAAACAAAACAAAATCTCCTCCCCAATGTTAAAAAGCAGAGCAGCATGGCACATGCTGGGGAGAACACTGGCTTGAGTCTGGTAACCCCGAGTTTGAATGTTAGTTCTGCTCCTTTCTAGATGTGACACCTTGGGAAAGCAGTCTTCCCAAAACTCAGTTTCCTCCTCTATGAAAAGATATACACCACCTGCTAATGTACCTGATGGACATGACAGCCACCAATCCAGAACACGCTTCCTGTCCCCCTTGGCAATCTCAGCTTTGGGAATCTCTCTTTGATTCCTGGTGTCTGGGTCAGAGGCTCCTCCAGAACTCTACAGAAATTCCTCATACCGTGTGGTCAACCAGAATGGGCAGAAAAACAGAAGCTCTTATAAGAGGAAAATACTCACCAACAATGTGACTGCTTCAAACAACATGACCCTTCTCCACCCTTCCAGTTTCCAGACAATACCACTCCTATCCACCCTTTCAGTTTCACCTAGCATCTATCCCTGCTCCTCTGTGTGTATTTCAGCCAAACATCTATAATAAAATGCAAATTTGCCATAAAGTAAAACTACAACTCTTGCAAAGGAGACTGGATTTTATGAAGCCCATGTTGGATATGCTGGATACCCGCTCAGAGTTGAGGCAAAGTCACTGACAAATGAAGACCTGGCTGTGTTAGACCACTTAACAAGACATGAAGAGAAAAATCAAGAAAAACAAGGATAGTAACACAACAGTCACATCAAAAGAAAATGATTTCAATATCAAAGGATAAAAGAGACCTTTGGGAAACTGAAGTCCTCAAATACTTTTGGAAAAAAATGACTCCTTTTATGATTATGCTGTGAAAGTCAACTATGAACTGTTATTAAGTCAGAAAAATTATAACCTCCTCTCCCCACAATACTTGATGCATTATTCTAAGAATTACTGCATTGTTGGAATTAAGAGACAGAGTTTGTTGAGGTAAATTTATACTTTTTAATACTTTTTCTAGATAAAATCCTAACCTTTTCCTCATTTTTACTATGAGCTTTTGGTCCCCATTTAAATTGATGCATTTTATTCCCAGAATATGAAGACCTCCTGGGCTTACTAGACATTAAAACTCCCCATCGTTTATAATACATGCTTGTTTGCCTGTCTTCTCCATTGGCGTCAACTCCATGAGATCAAGGACGGTGACTGTGTATTGACTGTTTAATCCCTAATTATTCCTGGCACATGTGAGACATTCAATAAATCATAGCTTCCCTACGTAACTCATCTCTATAGGTTCTATTAAGGCCATTAATTACCACTAGAGCTACAGAGTAACAGTCAACCAACTCTAGTCGGGAGGTGAGGATCCAAATTTAGCAGGCAGCATTTGGGTTTGGAAAATGACCCAGTTTTTAAAAAACAATTCCTGCCAATGTCCTGCTGGAGTCTGGGCGAAATAATGAGTATAGAGCAAGTGATTATTCAAAGTAGATCAAGGAATACTTACAAACAAGATTTCTTGCCCTTTGCCCATCTCCTCAACACAAGTAAACCCCACCATCTACTCTTTTTGTTCCCATTTCAATTGCTATGGAAAAACTTCACAAAACCAGGCTGATTACAATCATCTGAAAACCTAATTTTTCAAGCACACGTGAACCCTTAAAATTGTTCAAGAATCCTCTAATCTGTAGTGCAACAGGCCTCCTGTTGCCCACCCCCTCCAGTGTGCTCCAAACATTTTTCCTCTTCTGTCCCTCTCTTCAGAAGATACTCTTCTCTCCAAACTCACCAAAGAGAAAAGCTTTCACATGAGCTCTTCCACTCCTATACTTCTCATTCCTTCCCCTCTCCCTCCTAACTGGAGGTGAGAAGGAGGAAAGACCCTAGAGCCCAGCTGCACTGCCTTCTGTAAGACGTATCTTCTCCCCTATTTATATTCAGCCAGCAAGCATTACCACCTTTAAGCACAACAGAAATCACTCATGTGTGCTGGTCTATGATTCTCAAACCACAACCTCAGCACCGAGGTTATATGTGGTTCCTCCCTAAGGGAAAAGCACACCTCATCTTCCTGAGATAACCACATTTAGCTTCAATGAACATTTTTACAGAATTTAAAACTGAGATGTTTCCAGTCCAAACATCACACATTTCTAGATGATTCATTTTTCAAATGTTCCATCAATGGCATCTACCCACATATTTTCCCATGCTTATTAAGACCCACCAGTATATATGCCTGGCCCTCTGCTAGGTACATGGGGGAATAAGGCCCATGTCTCAGCATCTGGGGAGCTCACAGTCTAAAGAGGGAAGCAGAAACACTGGCAGATAATGTCAGCAGCACTGGGTCAGTGCTTTGATAGAGGTTCACAAAGGGAACACAGAAGAGGTTCTGGAAAGTCTTCCAAGAGGAAGTGACACCTCACTGATCAGCTTGACACTGACTGCAAAGTCAGGAGACCCACCTGGGTTTGAGTACCAGCTCTGTCACTTACTGGCTGTGGCCTGAGCCATGCTCTTCCTTCCCTACATGTGAAATGGGGATATAATATCTATCCTCACATGGTTCTTTTGAGGCTGAAACATATGTAAATGTACCTATCACAGTGCCTGAAACTGAGTACAATTTGTTTCACCCTGATAATACCATACTCTTTGATAACATCAAAAGTCAAAGGAACCTCAGTAAGAGAAAAACACAATCCTCTTTGGGAGCTCTAAGCCAGTCTCACCCAGTCTGGGCATTCTGCTTTGCTCACAGCTGCTAATCTCAAACTGTAAATTGATTACGATATTTAGTTAAGCTCAAGAATCTCTGATTTATGCCCATAATTAATGTCCCATTGTGATACCTATTATATCTATGCAGGAAGATATATTATATGTACTGAATGAGTAGAAATATTAATTTGCATTATGAAAAAACACCAAAAACTCCCATAAAACATCTGTGCTTATATAAATCTACCCAAACATACACTTGGATTTGATTTTGGAAACAAGGCTCTTTTCTTTCTTGATGGGTATTCAATAATTGTTGCTTTTAGAGAGTGGCTTTGTCATCTTCTTTTCTGTGAGAGTATTACTTTGATTGAAGGAGATTGCTCAGGAGGAAAGCACAGAGGCACTTTTCTGTTATCACCGGTGAAGTGTTGGTAACATGAGATCTTTGGAATAATGGCACCTGCACTGACAATTCAGTGTAATTCTCAATATTTTCAATTGAGCCCAGGCAGGGTGAGCACATAGGCCTTTCATCATTTTCCTAAGAGAGTCTATGATGCTGCCTACTCCTGTATTCACACACCTGCAAGACTTTCCCCATTCAGAGTATCTTATTTTATGGTTTAAATTACTACTGTAATATAATGTAATGGGTTAGTGAGGTTCTAACTAAGGCCCAACCTACTGGAGCTTTCATAGCCTAGGAAATACACTGTCTCTACTAGAAAAAAAAAACACAACAAAAGGAAGAAATGGATACATGAGGAGCCCTGTCCTACTTGCAGTAATAAACAAAAAAATCAATGATCCCAGTCAGATGCCATTTGATATTAATCTCATTTTAGGGCTGGAGAATAGAAGCTAATGCAGTAAGGGGGGAAATATGTATCAAGTGTTAGGTGCTTTGAAATATTACTCTTCATAACTCTGTGAGATGAATTATCCCATTTTACAGATGAGAAAATTGAGTCGTAGAGAAGTGAAGTAATTTCCCTAAGATGACACAGCTACTAAAACCACAGATCAGACACAAAACCAGTCCAGCCTGATTTCTAAGTTTGACCTGCTCTAAACAATACAATAGTTGTATGATCACGTACAACGATAAATCCTGAGATTAGGATATAAAATCCTTACCTTGTGGTTCTCACTGTAGTGCTTGATAAGATAAAGGAAAGCTTGCTTCCAAAAGCCCCTCGGCTCCAAGTGTTCTGAGCAATCTAACTCTGGCTACCTCCCAACAATTCAGTGTGTTTTCTTACTTTGCCAGCTCCAGGGACACTAGTCATGTGTCAGCTCTTTATTGCTTCAGGAATTAGTGTACATGTTATATTCAGAAACACAAATATAAATAGCTCAATTTAAAATGTTTTAATCAAACACAGCAGAAGAGTATTTTAAGTTTCCAGTGTTTCGTGTCAAGACCCAGTGCCTCTGCTATACCCTAAATGCATATTTTTAAGAACTTTTTCTAGAAAAACTATGGCCTATGTCTTAGATTCTTAAACAGACTGTGTTGCCTTTTTTAATTTAAAGTATAAAGCTTTAAATGTATGCTTATGGTGACAATTAAGGAAATGCTAGATTAGACAGGGCATCAGCTTTCCACAAATAGTACTCATTTAAGTTCATTTCCACCCCAGATCTCTGCTTGAATGTTATATCATTCAATCGCAAATCTCTCTATAAAAGTGTCTGGCTGTCTCTTAAACCCATTTACGCTCTATGCTTCAATGCCTTTCCTTGGCAACTTTTTCCATATGCTTAACTTCTTTCAGGGAAGCAGTTCTGTCTCAATTCACAGAACAGCACACCAATCAACACAAGCAGGCAGGCAGGTAAAGAAAGGAAGAAGGAGAGACGGGCACACAGAGAAAGTAGGATATGAATGAAGCTAGTCCATTAAAAGCAATGTTTTAGGAGGCAGAGTTTTAGCCCAAAATAAAATGAACCTCGCACCTACCCCCAAGCAATCAGAGAGCTCTGAACTTGAATTTATAACCCAAACACTCTGTACCATATGCAACTTGAGACACACAACTGGTGGCACTACTGGGGATTTATGACTTATGACTTGTTCATATTTAATTTGTAACCAAACACTTCCCCTTCCTCTTAGCTACCTTAGAACTCTTGATTAACTCTTGTTTTCACAGGTCAGAGGTTAAATAAAGGAAAGGAAGCATTCTGGGGTGAGATTGCCCAGAGCACCACATCCAAGAATGACCCTGTGCAAGGAACATTAAAATAAGCGATAAGGCCAGAGATTGTTCCAGACAGCTGATGTTCAAAGCCTCCTTCGGGTACGAAGCAGAACCTTTCAACTAGAGAGCTGGCAACAAAGACAGATGGGAAACTGGTCTGCTCTCAAGTTACCTTTAGTGACGAAGCAACTCTTTCACCGAGAAGTTTTTCCCAAAATGTTTCTGAAAATGAAACCGAGCGGTTTGAGAGAGAGTAAAGCAAGAATTTGTGCAAGGCAAGCAGCCCTTCTTCTTGCTTCACTCTGCCATGGGATTCTGTCTGGCCCACCAGATTCTCCTATTCTAAGGAGAAGCTTCACAGCTATCTAATTTTGCAGCAGACTGGGTCAGGCTGAGGGAAGCAAAATTATTTGCACACATTTCATTACTTGGAAGCCCAGCAACCCTGAAGAGGACTGAATCTATTCAACTACAACTACAAGATCCACCTAGGTCCAAGCACATTGACTGCTGTGCACCAAACCGATCAAAGTATTAGAAGTAGAGTGGTAAATATTTTAATAGTACTGGAGACCATTTATTCAGGAATTTACCAAATGCCAGGAGCTTTATATGCCTTTGCTTATTTACTCATTGTAATTCTAGATAGGGTACCATTATATCCCCAGATACCGAATGGCAAAACTGACGCCCAGAAAAGCTAACTTGCTCACAGCCACACAGCCACAAAGTAGATGAGGGTCAAATCCAGTTCTGTGTGACTTCCTATACTAGTAAGTACTTTTCTGAAAAAAAATCCCTGGGAATGGTTTCAGTAAAGTGTATGTTACACAGTGATTATACTTTACATTTGACTAGGTGTTGTCAAAATGAGATAATAATTAAGCTCACTTGTTTTATAGATAGCATTCATTCACTCATTCATTGCCTAATATATATAAGTCAGGCACTGAGTAGAGAGTGGAACATGGCATAACTTCCACTAAAGTTGGTCCCTGGTTTAGATTTGTGCGAGAAGTCATCGTGGCATTAGGAATGATCTGATAGAGGCAACAGGCGCAGAGCTTGGAAAATGTGGTAAGTAATGGTTGGGCCGCCCTGAAAAGAGGTATGATGCGCATTCCTTCTGTACCCAAACCACACAGCAGCCACAGCATGAAATAGGCGGGTTTCTCAAATGAGCCTTTCAACAGAACAGAGGGCCCCAAACACGAGCAGGCTGAAGAGCTGGGAATCCACGACAAGGCACCCAAAGCTACGACATAAAATGCCACTGGTCACTTTCTGTTGAGACCCTGATGGAACTCTTACCCTCAGCCACTCCCGATTTTTAAAATAACCTTTGTACAGATGGCACTGCTTTATTATAAGCCATGAAAAGCAGTCCATAATGTTACAAAAGCCTAAATTTGTTGTTAAAAAAACTCCCTCACAATAAGGCTGTATTTATAATTTTCAAAACAGAAACCCTAAAAACTAAATTTTCGAGAAAAGATGCTCAGTCAGCAAACCTCCTGGCAGAAATACATTTCTCCGATGTAAATTCTTTTTTTTTTTTTCCGAGACAGAGTCTTGCTCTGTCGCCTAGGCTGGAGTGCAGTGGCATGATCTCGGCTCACTGCAACCTCCACCTTCCAGCTTCAAGCGATCCTCCCACCTCAGCCTCCCAAGTAGCTGGGATTACAGGTGCATGCCACCATGCCCGGCTAAATTGTGTATTTTTAGTAAAGACGGGGTTTCATCATGTTGGCCAGGCTGGTCTCGAACTTTTGACCTCAAGTGATCCACCTGCCTCAGCCTCCCAAAGTACTGAGATTAAAGGTGTGAGCCACTGCACCTGGCCTCTGATGTAAATTCATAAACTCATATAGGATTGAATGAATGCAGGAAAGTTGCCTTTTAATGAGTTACTACAAAAAGTAGAAAATTAAAATGAAGGGCAGAAAAATGTACACATGAATCATTTTTACTATGTTTTTACCGGCATTAAATATTGTGACAATTTTTTTGGTAATATATTTTAAATGATAGTTCTTTTATTACTTATAACAGCACAACACACACATGCACACACACATTTCTCTAAACATGTGCTAAGAGAATGGCTAGAGAGATTACAGCAAATCCAGGCAACGGAAAATTATATTTTAGATTATTTTTAATCATATGGGAAAATGTCCATAAAATAATAGTGGTTGAAAAGAATGGCCAGGTGTGCTGGCTCACGCCTATAAACCCAGCACTTTCAGAGGCCAAGGCGGGTGGGTCATTTGAGCCCAGGAGTTCAAGACCAGCCTGGGCAACATGGGGAAACCCTGTCTCTACAAAAAAATACAAAAGTTAGCTGGGTGTGGTGGCGCCTGCCTGTAGTCACTGTAATCCTGTATGCCTCAGCTACTTAGGAGGCTGAGGTGGGAGTATGGCTTGAGTCCAAGAGTTGGAGGTTCCAGTGAGCCAAGATCGCGCCACTGTACTCCAGCCTGAGTGACACAGCAAGAGTCTGTACCAAAAAAGAAAAGGAAAAGGGAAAGGGAAAGGAGGGAAGGAGGGAGGGAAGAAAAGGAGGGAAATAGGAAAGGAGGGAGGGAGGGAGGGAAGAAGGAAAGGAGGGAGGGAGGGAAGAAGAAAAAGGAGGGAGGGGGGAAGAAGAAAAGGAGGGAGGGAGGGAGGAAGGAGGAGGGAAAACAAGGGGTATACATCACTATGTGTCATATGCAATCATATATGCTCCTAGAAAGACCAGAAGAAAAGACAAATAGTGGTTTTTCTAGATTATGGGATTGCAGATAATCTTTTTCTTCTGCATTCTTTTCTGAGTCTTCTACAGCTTATGTATTGAGCGTGCAGTGCCTTAAAATTTAAGAAAAAAAAGTTGCCTGTTAAGTACTGTTATTCATAATTGAAAATACTTGAAAGCAACCTAAATGTATAATAATAGAATGATTACAATATATTATGAACTAACTATCAAAATGATGGAATATTATATAGTCATTAAAATCAGACTATAGAAGAATACTTAACATGGAAAAACATTTACAATATATTTAGATATAAAAGCAGGCTCTATGATACATACGAATGATTTTTTCATTTTAATTTTTGTGTTTTCCTATATTCTCCAAACTTTCTACAGTCTACGTGTATTATTTTATTAACTCTTAATAAAATATCCCCCCTCCTTTTCTTTCTTTAAAAAACAAACAGCCACAGGTATGATTCCCCGCTGCCGACCAACTTCCAAGTGGTCTTGCCGAAGGGCTAGGGAAGTGGATTGGTCAGGGAGAATACAATGAAGAGGCAACAGCCTTCCTGCTTCTGTGAGCGAGCTTAGTAACTGTGATGACCCAGTTCCAAAATGGGCTTTCTGGATGAAGCGGAAGTTTGTACTCTCTAACAAACTGGTCACACCAGAGCCTCATGCTCTTCCACCTGCACCATGCTTATCATGGATCTCAGTTCAGGGCAAGGGTGGTGAGCTAATAAGGTTTTCAGTGACCTTTCCTTAATGTGGGTACAGTCAACCTCAATAAACCCTGGCAGGCTCAGGAAGAAAGCAACCCTCCCTTATCTAAGGTCACTCTTAGTTGAGAGGGAATAAATGGGGGGTCAGAAGCTATTTTTTCCCTGCTAGATTTTCAGGCCAAATCTGCAAGGCTGGATCATTCACACAAACATTTAGTAAGCATAGATGTGTGCCAGCCCTGTCCTAGACAGCTAGGATAAATAAATGAACAAGACACGGTGCTGTCTGTCCTCAAGGAACTCTTAAGTCTCTTGGGGAAGAGACCTGCAAAGGATGGATCACAATGCTACGTGATGACGCTGCAACACAGGTGGGCAAAGGGCTGAAGCGGCACTGAGGAAGGGCATCTCCACTAGACTGCAGTATCAGCTAAGTGAGGAAGAGGAACTGGATGAAACAGAAGCACATTCCGTCTGGAGGAAACCAAAAATTACAGAGGCAAAGAAACAAAGAATTACAAATGGCTCGGGGTGACTGGATCCCAGAGTAAGGGTAGAGCAGGGTGTTTGTGTGATTTTTTTTTTTTTTTTTTTTGAGGGTGGGGTTGGGTGGAGAGAGGATCTTTGGCAATAGTAGAGATGAAACTAGAGCAGTCCAAAGAGCCCAGCTTGTAAGAAATTTACATGCTGGACCATGGAGTTTAACTATTTTCCTGAAATCAAAGAAGGGTTTCAAGCAGTGGACAGATCCGATGGGTTTTGTCTTTGTAAAAAGACCGCTTTAGAAGGAGGATGGTCTGGAACCAGATAAACTCAACAATTTTAAGACCAATGTGGCCGGTGAAAGTCTTCAAGGAAGAAGGTGTTTCCAAAAATGAGGGCCTCCGTCAGTGCTCTTTTACTTACTGAATAAAATTTTAAAAACAGATTTGACTCTGGGAGAAGAGAGCTAACAAAGGAGCTCCTGTCATGTAGAAGATTGACCCGAATTTGTTAGGCGGAGGGTTGCCTGCTTCCTTCAGAAGCAGTGTCCATTGTGAGACATGGCAGGAGAGGAGGGGGGCTGGACCATCCAGAGCAGCAGGTGCGGTCCTCCCATTGACAAGCAGGCTCCCCCGAGAGCTGTTCCTTCATCTCTCCAAGGCTACTTTCCTCTGCAAAAGGGCAACACTTCCTGTTTACCTAACAAGGTTGTGATATGGAACAAATTAAGCAAAATAACACAAAGTACCAATCACAGTTCACGAAACAAACCAGAGACTCAAAAATAGGTAGCTTCTGTTATGACTGTTAGGTAGATGTCTACTCCCTTAGGAGAAAGAATCGTTCTCAACCACATTTTGAATGATTTTAAAATGCTGAGTGCCACAAGCACACAGATATTCTTTCCAATTACTTTTAAGATTGCGTCAATCACGAAAGAGTGGGCTGGGCCAATAGGGATTTCTAAAATTAATATTTATTCCCTCAACCCAAGATAAAGATTTCATTTCAAAGATAGAATGAAAGCAAATTAAAAAAAGATGGGGATTATAAATGTGTCACTAGTACTTTTTCAATCATTCCTCAATGAATGACTCTTTCCCAGCTAACACTACAAGTAATTCCTTGTGCTTTCCTGACTGAAGGAAGTGTATATTATCCTTAGTTAACTAATTAAATATGACTTAACCCTAGAAGATTTAGCATGCTATAGTGATATAAAAGATAGCAAAGCTAATAAGATTCTAAGAGCTACTATTAAACAAACATTTGGATGTTAACATTTTTACCTTTCACAAATGTTTGAACTTAACTTTCATTATGACTCTAAAATAGGGCAGCTTCAGTTAATTTAAAGACCAGTTCTGTGCTCTGGGCCATTTTTGGGATGAAAATGAAAATATCTGGTACCTTAGCTCCATCAGGCATTGTTCCTATTCCTCACCTCAACTATGTGAGATAGGTATTTTCAGCTATAATGTAGAGATGAGGAAACTGAGGCTCACAGACATGAAGTGACTTGCTCAAGATCACCAAGCAAGTAAAGAAATGGTCAATATTTGAAGTATGGTCTCTGGTTCCAAAGCTCATGATCCTTTTTCTTTTTTAAAAATCAACTTTGAATTTTAATTTATATCAAATAAACTCCACCCATTCTACGTGTATATATAGATGAATTTTGGCAACTGCATACAGCTATGTAACCACCACCCGCAATGAATCCATACAACATTTTCAGGACCCCTAAATGTTTGCTTGTGCGCCATCCAACAGAATCTCCCTCACTGAGTGTCTATTAATGTGTCATAGCTCTTAGCACACAGCACTGAGATCATCTGTTTTCCACCTGTCCTTCCCACCATCTCTCTTTTAAAAATTCACTTCTTTTAAACATGTAGTAAAAGTTACTCTTTTGACAAATGCCCACATTGGTGTAACAACCACAGACATTCAAGATATAGAACACTTCCATCACACCCCATCCAGCCTGCTTGTGTTGCTCCTTTGTGGTCAACCTTGCCTCCCCAAATCTCAGCCCTGGCAACCACTGATCTCTTTCCTATTCCTATAATTTCACTTTTTTTCCAGAACATCATAGAAATGGAATAATACAGTACATAGCCTTTTGAGTCTGGCTTCTATCATGATCTTTTAAGCTACACTGTATATTTTAGCTTTTTTCCCTGACTGCTGACCAATGAAGGACAAGTTTTCACGGCAACAGAGTTCCATGGGCATGCCCATGTATCACAACCCCATTGTGCTAGCTGCCACTCTACCTCAAGTGAAGGGTAATATAGGAATGTCTTTAGTCCAAATAATGTATTAAAACAGTATATCATCCACAAGTTTCATTAGCTATATTATTATTGAGACAGAATCTCTCTCTTTCACCAGGCTGGAGTGCAGTGGCGCAATCTCAGCTCACTGCAACATCTGCCTCCCAGGTTCCAGCAATTCTCCTGCCTTAGCCTCCCAAGTAGTTGGGACTTCAGGCGTGCACCACCGCACCCAGCTAATTTTTGTATTTTTTTTTTTTTTTAGTAGAGACAGGGTTTCACCATGTTGGCCAGGATGGTCTCGATCTCTTGACCTTGTGATACGCCTGCCTTGGCCTCCCAAAGTGCTGCGATTACAGGTGTTAGCCACTGCACCTGGCCTAGCTATATTATTTAATACTAACAAATTATTTGTGAAACATCTCACAAGTGAGTGAAATAAACCAAGTCTGTCTATGTATGCTGGGGTTGAGAACCTCCTTATTATAGCAAGCTCTCTCCTAGCTAAGAAATCATGCCCATCCCAGAGGTCTGGCCATAATACCATGAGTGGTGCCAAGGGTTTGCTCCTTGAAAAGAAAAGGTAAAACTCAAGCTCTTTGTCATCAAGCCCAACCAGGTGAGGCAAAGAAAGTGGGAGATCAGCCAGTTGCTCTAAACTGTTTAACTCTCTCATTTTGTAGCAAAAGAAAGATGAGCTGAGAGAATATAAGGGACTTTCCTAGAGTCACACATCTGCATAGCCTAAAGGACATCCCGACAAACCCAAAAGTAGATCTTTCTGTGCCCACTGAATGGCAATCTCCCAATATTACTCTGTCCTTTCCTCTTCTGCCCTATCTCCCACCAAAAGTACATGGTTTCTCTTGTCTGAATGTATAGTAGCACAGTCGCTGTTTTCAATATCTGGAATTGTCCTAAAACATCAAAATCTCAATTGGATTCCATAAGCAATTCCCAATCTCTTACTTAACCAGGATTCGAATTGATGTCTCTTTAGCTCCAAAGCTGATGATCTTTTTGTCTACTGCACATTTTGGTATCTACTCAGACACCCATTTGGCTTACCAGTTGTGATGGTTAATACTGAGTGTCAACTTGACTGAATTGAAGGATATAAAGTATTGATCCTGGGTGTGTCTGTGAGAGTGTTGCCAAAAGAGATTAACATTTGGGTCAGTGGGCTGGGGAAGGCAGATCCACCCTTAATCTGGTGGGCACCATCTAATCAGCTGCCAGCAAATATAAAGCAGGCAGAAAAATGTGAAAAGGAGAGAGAGACTGGCCTAGCCTCCCAGGCTACATCTTTCTCTCATGCTGGATTGTTTCCCGGCCTCGAACGTCAGACTCCAAGTTCTTCAATTCTGGGACTCGGACTGGCTCTCCTTGCTCCTCAGCTTGCAGACAGACCGTCGTGAGACCCTGTGATTGTGTAAGTTAATACTTAATAACTCTCCATATATATATATGGAGAAACAAAAGTTCTCTAATATAAGCCCTAACTTCAAAAGAAATTCAAATAAGATTGTTGTCAGTGCATTACTGTTAAAAGTCCATATGCTAAATATTATTGAAATTATAAATCATCCTATTTCAACATAGAATTTGTTAATCCTGTCTTGATGTCAGCTTCTTGGAGGATTCAAGCTAACAAGGATACCAATTTTCAAAACACTATTAGAGATAAGAACACTATAGAGTCTAAAGAATATGATGTCATTGAGTTTTATATATATGTGTGTGTCCCTCTAGAGAACTCTGACTAATACAGCATTCTATAGCTCATTGGTCATAAACCATTGACTGACTGTGAGGTCCTTTGCTGGGTCCTAGGGCTAACAGGCGATTCTGATACAATCTCTAGTTTCAAGGAGCTCAGTGTCTAGTGAGGGATTCAGACTTGTAAATCAACAAGTGTAATTACTAAGATTAATGCTATGAGAGAAGTATGCACAGGCAACAACTCTCTCTCTCATACTAGTGTGGGCACACACCCGTGGCAGACTACCAACCCCAGCCAACATGACAGAATTTCTTTCAGCTCTAACAGAGGCAGTTAATAATTCTAAAATTAAGTAGAAACGGTCACATTAGAAGATGATTTTATAGAAGGACAGTTGAATAAAGGTTACTGGAACACAGAATCCAATAGTGATGCCCAAAAGAGGCAAACTGATTTTTATGAACAATTTTCTTCTTCCTTTTTCTGTTAATACAAAAAAAAAAAAAAAAAAAAAAAAAAAACCACACCAAAAAACTGGCACCTTTGTCTGGGTCCGGAATATAAAATCAGGAAATAAAATGGCAAGTCTTACAACTGTGAACTTCAATCAGCTCATTACAAACCCAAGAGACATATTTGAATGCATGTTGCTACATTCATTTACCCATTCTGCCAAGCCATTCAATTACACGATTTCAGATTTTGTATAAAAAAATACAGCCATGTTTCTTTCAAAAGCTGGTATTTGGAGAAAAGTGATTAGAACAGCATGCTATGATACGTTAATACAGTGGTTTCATTTAATGGACAATGGCAGTTTCTGAAATGCTGCCTGTACTTTAAATTATTGCACTTAGAATTCATGATTGCAAGGTGTCTCAACTTTTTTCTTTACTGCTGTACAATATACTCCACGGCCACTGTGAATGCAAACAAAACACATTATCGGAAGAGTTTTGTTAGCATTTGTAATCTTAAGGAAAGTCATTTTTAAAGGTGGAGAGCGGGTACAGTAGGTTGTTCAAATCCTATGAACACTGAGAAGAATAAAGCATTACAACTGGGGAAAGAGGAAGAGTGGGAGAGGAAAAGCTAAAGCAAGAGAAAGTCTTAAACCAAAATTTAACATCCCTTTGGAGAGACAGGGCACAAAGGAGGAGACAGAGTTTATTCTAACCAGAAGCAGCTGTTGCTGTGTGAATTAGGAAGCATTCCTAATGAATCAGCAGTTCTTATAATAAATATACTCCCCTTTGAAATGTGAGGATTCTGCGATGAGAATTTCTTTTGATATATTTTTTACATGAACTCATTAGACAGCGAAGGGGCAGGGATAGAGCGTGTTCCTTTCTAAATTATTATAGTGATCTGATCATGTCCTCTCAAGCTTAGTTGGGCAGGGCATAGGAAAATAAAGAAATAAGAACCACACAACTAAAAAGGTCTCTATTCACCAGTATTCTTTGTTGATCACTCAAAATAAACTTTGTAAGGTGCTATGTATCAGCCACATCTTACAAAATACCTGCCACTGTGCCAGTTAAATTTAAAATGGAAACTGGAGCTATACAAACCATAAAAGGGGCATTTCTTTTGCATTAAGAGTAATCCCCAAATTCCAACATGGTGAAGATCCGCTTGCAGAATATATCTGTTCCCCAGATATTTTGCTTGCCATTTTAAGAGAGAAAAGGGAAAAAATTATGCACACATGCACATTTATTTCATCCCCACCTAGGTTCCATATTCCACTTTTTTCATGGATTAAAAAACAACCATTTTAAACAAAGGTTTCTCTAGGCAAAAATCAGTGTGTCTTTAGTCATACAAGACAAAATTAATTTAAAAGTACAACTTCCCATATTATTCTACCCACCAGCTATCTTTCTCCAACTTTTTTGTTGTTATTATAGAATTTTATTTTATTTTTATTTTTCCATAAGTTATTGGGGTACAGGTGGTACTTGGTTACATGAGTAAGCTCTTTAGTGGTTATTTGTGAGATTTTGGTGCACCCATCACTCGAGCAGTATACACTGCACCCTATTTGTAGTCTTTTATCTCTTGCCCCGTCCCATTCTTCCCCTCAAGTCCCCAAAGTCCATTGTATCATTCTTATGCCTTTGCATCCTCATAGCTTAGCTCCCACATATCAGTGAGAACATACGGTGTTTGGTTTTCCATTCCTGAGTTACTTCACAGTCTCCCTCCTCCTTCCTTCCTCCCCCTCCCCCAACTTCTGCAGTGAGTTTCCAGGGTTCCTGGAGCCTCAATGCGAAAAACCAGGAACCCCAGAAGGAGTCATGGAGTGACACAAGGTGTACTGGAGAGACTATTAAAGCTGCTGTGCTTTTTTGTTTTTACCCTAACACTAATGGTACATAAGCCTTTAACATGGAAATGAAAGTGAAAAGACATTCTAAATATAAACACAAGCTTTAGGCTGTTTAAAAACAACTCTTCACAAATTTAGACATGACCTCCTATCTCACTTAGGCCACTTTTGCTGTCAACAACAGGTTAAGAGAATGCAAAAGATAGGCAGACCTGCAGATAATAGAAGTTAAGGACTGAGAAGATTTAACTCTATCATTATCATATCATACAGAATAAGCAGAAATAAGTTGCTCACTAGAGAAAAGAAGCCTTAGATCATATGGGGGTTGTGGAGGGGTAGAGGACCCTGATTCTTCTACAAAATCACAGCCCAAATAAGGTGAGGAAAAGTCCAAAGAACAAACCAAGGAGTCGTGAGAAGAGATCCCTTGCTTAAAGATCAGTGTGTGCTTGTTTTATATTCCAAGTAATTAGAAAACCGGAGCTCAAATAGACTCAGGAAATTTGTCTGAAATCATTTGGTAAACTATAAATGGTTTAGAGCTATATTTGAACCTAAATCTCTCTAACTTCAAGGCTACACCACAAGTGTAGTAGTACTGTCCCCTTAGTGACATCCAAATCATCAACAGATATGATTTTGCTCATTAGGCAATACTACCTCTTTAGGGCATCTTACTTGGAGACAAAGCTCTAACTTAGTGCTCTTCTCTCAGATGGAAAAACCAAGGCAGAGGGTTAAGTCACTGGACCAACATTATATAATTTCATTTAAAAATGTCCTAGGGTACAGACTACTAAAGTTGTTTCTCCTTCGTTTTACAACGTGAGTCTAACCACCAAATAGTTAGCTCTACGGATCCCTTAGATTCGTTCCCCAGCAGATATGCATTCCTATAGAAATGCCCATCATGGTCTGGTGCTGTTTGGCTCAGGCTGCCGCCAGCAACCAAAAGAACAGCTTGGCAGTTTGTGTACTGCTTTGCCCTGCGTGCTACGTTGCACACCTACACAGGCTTTGAAAATATTTCATTCAGTGAAGATGGATCAAACATATAAAGGACTAGCAGAAGAGAAGAAGTTCAGAGGTCTGAAATGTAGACAATAATTTCTACACAAAGATGTGCCTCAGAATTTACAGTAGCAAAAAACTATAAAAAGCCTAAAGAATGGCAGTATATTTTTCTCAGGTATTGGAATAAAAGACAATTAATTATAAATCTAAGCTTCACACATTAGAGATAGGCATGTGACTTAACCCTTGGTTCCTCCTGCTTTTTTTTTAATGGAGCCAACTAACTGAAAGAGCTGTCACAAGGATTAAATAATACAATTCATATAACCTGCTTAGCATAGTTTCCAGGTAGAAAGTAATCAATAAATGGCAGCTGCTATTACTATCACTAATTCCAACAGTAGAGAATCATTAGGTAAAATATGGAACACCTTCATGACTTAGTATCATATGGTCATTCAAATGTCCTTCAGATGGAAAGCTGTGATGTTATAAAAATATGTAAAAAGCAAATCCAGTAAAAAGGTTTTCAAACATGTAAATTTAAAAATATATACATTTAAGTTATCTGTATATTACACATATTATAAGACAACATCTAAGAGAAAAACACCACAATATCTATCTTTGGATGATGAAATTAAAGGTAATTATTTTCGACCTCTCCCTCAAGCTCACCCCGTCCCCATCTTCCAGGTTCCCCCCTCACCCTGGCTCCCTGTGCCCATCTCCGAAATAATAAGATAATTATTTTCTTCTTCTGTACTGGAAAAAGTGATTTCATCCAAAAATCAGTTCCTTTTTTTCCCTGTGGATACCCAACTGCTCCATCGACATTTTTTAATAGACTACCCTTTCATTCTTTCTTTTTTTTTTTTTATTGGAGACAGAGTCTTGCTCTGTCACCCAGGCTGGAGTGCAGTGGCGTGATCTCAGCTTACTGCAACTTTGCCTCCCAGGTTCAAGCGATTCTCCTGCCTCAGCCTCCCAAGTAGCTGGGATTACAGGCATGTGCCAACACACTCAGCTAATTTTTGTATTTTTAGAAGAGACGGAGTTTCGCCATGTTGGCCAGGCTGGTCTCAAACTCCCAACCTCAGGTGATTCACCCACCTCAGCCTCCCAAAGTGCTGGGATTACAGGTGTGAGCCACTACGCCTGCCTTACCCTTTCATTTTTTAACAGACTACCGTTTGAATTACCTTGGCACCTTTCTAAAAAATATATCTAGATATCAGTTGATTCTCTATTCTGTTCTACTAATCCATATGGTCTACCCTTGTGCCAATACCACAATGTCTCAATTACTGTAGCTTTACAATAAAACTTGAGATCAGGTAATATGTGTCCTCCAACTTTATTCTTCTTTTAAAAAGTTATTTTGCCTAAGTTCTTTGCCACAAAAATCTTCATATAGATTTTAGAATCAGCTTGCCCAATTCTGAAGGAAAAAAAGGCCTGGTGGTATTGTATTGACTCTATAGATCAATCTGGGGAGAACTGACATCTGTATCAGTAACAGTCCTCCAGAGAAACAGAATAGACTGTTGTATGCATGCGTGTATGTGTGTGTGTATAAAGAGATTTATGTTAAGGAACTGGTTGAGGCAAGTTTGAAATCTATAGGACAGGCCAGTGGGCTGGAAACTCAGGTAACAACTGATGTTGCAGTCTTGAGTCCAAAATTTGTAGGGCAGGCCAGCAAGCTGGGAACTCAGGAAGGATTTTTAAATTACAGTCTTGAAGCAGAATTCCTTCTTCTCTGGAAAACCTCAGTTTCTGCTCTGAAGGCTTTAAACTGATTGGATGAGGACCACCAACATTATGGAGGGTGATCTCCTTTACTAAAAGTCAATGATTATAATTGTTAGTTACATTTAAAATACCTTCACAGTACCATCTATAGTAGTGTTTGACCAAATAATTAGGTACCATAGCCTAGACAAGCTGACACACAAGATTAACCATCATAACATCCTGACAACATGGAATCCTTGAATCCATCAGCCTGGTATATCTACTTAGATCTTTTTAAAAAAAATGTATCTCAGCAATGTTTTGTATTTTTCAGTGCACAGGTCAGGCAAATATTTTGTTCAATGTATCCCTTGGTATTTCATATTTTGATGCTATTATAAAAGCTTCTGCTTTATTAATTTGAACTTGCAATTTTAATACCAATTTCCTTACCTCACACTACATACAAAAATTTATAGAAATGGACTGAAGACCTAAATATGAGAGATAAACCTACAAAATGTCTATAAGACAATATAGGGGAAAATCTCTGTGCTCTTAAGTTACGCAGAGATTTCATAGAACACAAAAAGCATGAACTCAGAAGTAAAAATTGATAGAAGGTAGAGCAAAATGGCAGAAATGAACTCTTCAGGGATTATCCCCACACAGAAACATCAATTTAAACAGTTCAAAATACCCTCACAAGAGCTAAAGAAACCAGGTAACAGATCATAGCACCTGGTTATAGCACAATAATAAGAAAGACACATCAAAGAGGGTAGAAAGGACAATTTTGCATTACCCATGTCATCCCTCCCCTTACCTCAGGCAGTGGAAAGAGATACCATCTGCCTGGGGGAAAGAGAGAGAAATAAGTGTAAGACTTTGTCTAGGTCCCCAATACTGAGCCTGCCACCATAAAACCCAGCATCAGGCAGACCTCTAGGGCCTCTAACTCCAGGCTGATACCTGTGAACTGAGCTTCTAGACCCACCCCAGCACCAGAGACCTGCAGCCCCTATAACACAGATTTGAGTTCTGGCCTGCATCTCTGTCAGCTGACTACAGTGGCCTTAGGCTATGAATAACCCACAGCAACAGGCAGGCTCTCAGCAGCCAAGAGCTTCAGGTACATCCCAGTGCTGTACCAGCCTTGGCAGCCATGGGCTTAGCATGCTAAGCTACGACAGCTACAGCAATCTGAGGATTAGGGACCAGACCAGACAACCTGCCTAGAAACTCTGAACAGGCTTACTTTTGAAGGAAGTTCCAAAACAAAGCCACAAAAGCTTACAAAGACTGGAATAAGTACCTACTTCTTCAATGCACAGAAGATCGATGCATGACTACAAGGATCAGGGAAACATGTTGCCACTAAACAGACAAAATGAGATACTAGTGACTGACCATAAAGAGACAAAGATGTATGTACTGCCTGATAGAGAATCCAAAATAGCTATTTTAAAGATGCTCAATAAACAATTCAATGAAATGAGAAACATAATAAGTGACCAGAATTAGAAATTTAACAGAGCCTAAAATAATTTTTAAAAACATTTTTCAGGAGTTGAAAAATACAAAACAAAAACAAAAACAAAAACAAAATAAAAACACAATAGAGAAAATCAATAGCAGACCTGATTAAGCAGAAGGAAAAAAAATCTGTGAAGTCAAAGACAGGTTATTTGAAAATATACAATCAGAGGAGAAAAAAGGAATGAAGAAAGCTTATGAGATTTAAGGAATGGCATCAAAAGAGCAAATGTATGAGTTGCTGGTATTCAAGAAGGGGTAGAGAAAGATAAAGAAGTAAGAAAGCTTATTTAAATAAATATTAGCAAAAAATATTCCAAACCTACAGAAAGATACAAATATCCAGGTACAGAAAGGTCAAAAGCCTCCAATCAGATTCAATTAAGACTACCCCAAGATAGAATCTAATCAAACTGTCAAAGATCAAAAACAAAGAGAAAATCCTGAAAGCAGCAAGACAAAAGAAGCAAATAATATATAAGAGAGTTCCAAGACACCCAGCAGCAAACTTCTGAGAATAAACATTATAAGCCAGGAAAGACTGGGATGATATATTTATAGTGCTGAAGGAAAAATACTGTCAACCAAGAATACTGTACCCAGCAAATCTTTCCTACAGAAATGAAGGAGAGAGAAAGATTTTTCCAGACAAACAAAAGCTAAGGGAGTTCACTATCACCAGACCTGTCTTACAAGCAGTGCCAAAGGGAGTTCCTTAAGCTGAAAGAAAAGGATGCTAATAAATAACATAAAACATATGAAAGTAAAAGTAAGTATACAGTCAAATTTATAATACTCTAATGCCGTAATGGTGGTATGTAAGTCCCTTACATCATAAGTATATAGGTTAAAAGACAAAACCATTTTAAAAATAACTACAATAATTTTCTTTTCTTTTGAGACAGTCTTTCCCTGTAGCCCAGGCTGGAGTGTAGTGGTGTGATCTCGGCTCACTGCAACTTCTGCCTCCTGGGTTCAAGTGATTCTCCTGGCTCAGCCCCCCAAGTAGCTGGGACCACAGACACGCACCACCACACACAGCTAATTTCCTTGTTTTGTATTTGTAGTAGAGATGGGGTTTCACTATGTTACCCAGGTTGGTCTCAAACTCCTGGACTCAAGTGATCCATCCACCTAGGATTACAGGTGTGAGCCACTGCACCCAGCCTAAAAAATAACTATGATAATTTGTTAAGGGATATACATTATAAAAAGATGTAAATTATGACATCAAATTTCAAAATGTAGGGGGAGGACGTAGAGTTAAAGTACAGAGTTTTTTGGTCTCCATGTGACCAAAGTTAAGTTGTTATCAGCTTAAAATAACCTGTTATAGTTATGTTTTTTATATGCTTCATGGTAACTACAAAGCAAAAAACTATAACAGATACACTAAAAATAAAAAGCGTCGGTCAGGAGCCAAGATGGCCGAATAGGAACAGCTCCGGTCTACAGCTCCCAGCTTGAGCGACGCAGAAGACGGGTGATTTCTGCATTTCCATCTGAGGTACCGGGTTCATCTCACTAGGGAGTGCCAGACAGTGGGTGCAGGTCAGTGGGTGCGTGCACCATGCGTGAGCCGAAGAAGGGCGAGGCATTGCCTCACTCGAGAAGTGCAAGGGGTCAGGGAGTTCCCTTTCCTAGTCAAAGAAAGGGGTGACAGACGGCACCTGGAAAATCGGGTCACTCCCACCCGAATACTGCGCTTTTCCGACGGGCTTAAAAAACGGCGCACCAGGAGATTATATCCCACACCTGGCTCAGAGGGTCCTACGCCCACGCAGTCTCGCTGATTGCTAGCACAGCAATCTGAGATAAAACTGCAAGGTGGCAGCGAGGCTGGGGGAGGGGCGCCCGCCATTGCCCAGGCTTGCTTAGGTAAACAAAGCAGCCAGGAAGCTCGAACTGGGTCGAGCCCACCACAGCTCAAGGAGGCCTGCCTGCCTCTGTAGGCTCCACTTCTAGGGGCAGGGTACAGACAAACAAAAAGACAGCAGTAACCTCTGCAGACTTAAATGTCCCTGTCTGACAGCTTTGAAGAGAGCAGTGGTTCTCCTAGCACGCAGCTGGAGATCTGAGAATGGGCAGACTGCCTCCCTCAAGTGGGTCCCTGACCCCTGACCCCAGAGCAGCCTAACTGGGAGGCACCCCCAGCAGGGGCAGACTGACACCTCACACGGCCGGGTACTCCAACAGACCTGCAGCTGAGGGTCCTGTCTGTTAGAAGGAAAACTAACAAACAGAAAGGACATCCACACCAAAAACCCAACTGTACATCACCATCATCAAAGACCAAAAGTAGATAAAACCACAAAGATGGGGAAAAACAGAGCAGAAAAACTGGAAACTCTAAAAGCAGAGTGCCTCTCCTCCTCCAAAGGAACGCAGTTCCTCACCAGCAAAGGAACAAAGCTGGATGGAGAATGACTTTGACGAGTTGAGACAAGAAGGCTTCAGACGATCAAATTACTCCGAGCTACGGGAGGATATTCAAACCAAAGGCAAAGAAGTTGAAAACTTTGAAAAAAATTTAGAAGAATGTATAACTAGAATAACCAATACAGAGAAGTGCTTAAAGGAGCTGATGGAGCTGAAAACTAAGGCTCGAGAACTACGTGAAGAATGCAGAAGCCTCAGGAGCCGATGCGATCAAATGGAAGAAAGGGTATCAGCCCTGGAAGATGAAATGAATGAAATGAAGCGAGAAGGGAAGTTTAGAGAAAAAAGAATAAAAAGAAACGAGCAAAGCCTCCAAGAAATGTGGGACTATGTGAAAAGACCAAATCTACGTCTGATTGGTGTACCTGAAAGTGACGGGGAGAATGGAACCAAGTTGGAAAACACTCTGCAGGATATTATCCAGGAGAACTTCCCCAATCTAGCAAGGCAGGCCAACATTCAGATTCAGGAAATACAGAGAACGCCACAAAGATACTCCTCGAGAAGAGCAACTCCAAGACACATAATTGTCAGATTCACCAAAGTTGAAATGAAGGAAAAAATGTTAAGGGCAGCCAGAGAGAAAGGTCGGGTTACCCTCAAAGGGAAGCCCATCAGACTAACAGCGGATCTCTCGGCAAAAACTCTACAAGCCAGAAGAGAGTGGGGGCCAATAGTCAGCATTCTTAAAGAAAAGAATTTTCAACCCAGAATTTTATATCCAGCCAAACTAAGCTTCATAAGTGAAGGAGAAATAAAATACTTTACAGACAAGCAAATGCTGAGAGATTTTGTCACCACCAGGCCTGCCCTAAAAGAGCTCCTGAAGGAAGCACTAAACATGG
Source organism: Pongo pygmaeus (assembly GCF_028885625.2). Taxonomy (NCBI): domain Eukaryota; kingdom Metazoa; phylum Chordata; class Mammalia; order Primates; family Hominidae; genus Pongo; species Pongo pygmaeus. The sequence continues at coordinate 114,365,094 of NC_072386.2, forward strand.
AAAGGAACAACTGGTACCAGCCACTGCAAAATCATGCCAAAATGTAAAGACCATCGAGACTAGGAAGAAACTGCATCAACTAACGAGCAAAATAACCAGCTAACATCATAATGACAGGATCAAATTCACACATAACAATATTAACTTTAAATGTAAATGGACTAAATGCTCCAATTAAAAGACACAGACTGACAAATTGGATAAAGAGTCAAGACCCATCAGTGTACTGTATTCAAGAAACCCATCTCACGTGCAGAGACACACATAGGCTCAAAATAAAAGGATGGAGGAAGATCTACCAAGCAAATGGAAAGCAAAAAAAAGGCAGGGGTTGCAATCCTAGTCTCTGATAAAACAGACTTTAAACCAACGAAGATCAAAACAGACAAAGAAGGCCATTACATAATGGTAAAGGGATCAATTCAACAAGAAGAGCTAACTATCCTAAATATATATGCACCCAATACAGGAGCACCCAGATTCATAAAGCAAGTCCTGAGTGACCTACAAAGAGACTTAGACTCCCACACATTAATAATGGGAGACTTTAACACCCCACTGTCAACATTAGACAGATCAACGAGACAGAAAGTCAACAAGGATACCCAGGAATTGAACTCAGCTCTGCACCAAGCAGACCTAATAGACAGCTACAGAACTCTCCACCCCAAATCAACAGAATATACATTTTTTTCAGCACCACACCACACCTATTCCAAAATTGACCACATGCTTGGAAGTCAAGCTCTCCTCAGCAAATGGAAAAGAACAGAAATTATAACAAACTATCTCTCAGACCACAGTGCAATCAAACTAGAACTCAGGATTAAGAACCTCACTCAAAACCACTCAACTACATGGAAACTGAACAACCTGCTCCTGAATGACTACTGGGTACATAACGAAATGAAGGCAGAAATAAAGATGTTCTTTGAAACCAACGAGAACAAAGACACAACATACCAGAATCTCTGGGATGCATTCAAAGTAGTGTGTAGAGGGAAATTTATAGCACTAAATGCCCACAAGAGAAAGCAGGAAAGATCCAAAATTGACATCCTAACATCACAATTAAAAGAACTAGAAAAGCAAGAGCAAACACATTCAAAAGCTAGCAGAAGGCAAGAAATAACTAAAATCAGAGCAGAACTGAAGGAAATAGAGACACAAAAAACCCTTCAAAAAATTAATGAATCCAGGAGCTGGTTTTTTGAAAGGATCAACAAAATTGATAGACCGCTAGCAAGACTAATAAAGAAAAAAAGAGAGAAGAATCAAATAGACGCAATAAAAAATGATAAAGGGGATATCACCACCGATCCCACAGAAATACAAACTACCATCAGAGAATACTACAAACACCTCTACGCAAATAAACTAGAAAATCTAGAAGAAATGGATAAATTCCTCAACATACACCCTCCCAAGACTAAACCAGGAAGAAGTTGAATCTCTGAATAGACCAATAACAGGATCTGAAATTCTGGCAATAATCAATAGCTTACCAACCAAAAAGAGTCCAGGACCAGATGGATTCAGAGCCGAATTCTACCAGAGGTATAAGGAGGAACTGGTACCATTCCTTCTGAAACTATTCCAATCAATAGAAAAAGAGGGAATCCTCCCTAACTCATTTTATGAGGCCAGCATCATCCTGATACCAAGGCCGGGCAGAGACACAACCAAAAAAGAGAATTTTAGACCAATATCCTTGATGAACATTGATGCAAAAATCCTCAATAAAATACTGGCAAACCGAATCCAGCAGCACATCAAAAAGCTCATCCGCCATGATCAAGTGGGCTTCATCCCTGGGATGCAAGGCTGGTTCAATATACACAAATCAATAAATGTAATCCAGCATATAAACAGAACCAAAGACAAAAACCACATGATTATCTCAATAGATGCAGAAAAGGCCTTTGACAAAATTCAACAACACTTCATGCTAAAAACTCTCAATAAATTAGGTATTGATGGGACATATCTCAAAATAATAAGAGCTATCTATGACAAACCCACAGCCAATATCATACTGAATGGGCAAAAACTGGAAGCACTCCCTTTGAAAACTGGCACAAGACAGGGATGCCCTCTCTCACCACTCCTATTCAACATAGTGTTAGAAGTTCTGGCCAGGGCAATTAGGCAGGAGAAGGAAATAAAGGGTATTCAATTAGGAAAAGAGGAAGTCAAATTGTCTCTGTTTGCAGACGACATGATTGTATATCTAGAAAACCCCATCGTCTCAGCCCAAAATCTCCTTAAGCTGATAAGCAACTTCAGCAAAGTCTCAGGATACAAAATCAATGTGCAAAAATCACAAGCATTCTTATACACCAACAACAGACAAACAGAGAGCCAAATCATGAGTGAACTCCCATTCACAATTGCTTCAAAGAGAATAAAATACCTAGGAATCCAACTTACAAGGGATGTGAAGGACCTCTTCAAGGAGAACTACAAACCACTGCTCAAGGAAATAAAAGAGGATACAAACAAATGGAAGAACATTCCATGCTCATGGGTAGGAAGAATCAATATTGTGAAAATGGCCATACTGCCCAAGGTAATTTACAGATTCAATGCCATCCCCATCAAGCTACCAATGACTTTCTTCACAGAATTGGAAAAAACTACTTTAAAGTTCATATGGAACCAAAAAGGAGCCCGCATCGCCAAGTCAATCCTAAGCCAAAAGAACAAAGCTGGAGGCATCACACTACCTGACTTCAAACTATACTACAAGGCTACAGTAACCAAAACAGCATGGTACTGGTACCAAAACAGAGACATAGATCAATGAACAGAACAGAGCCCTCAGAAAAAACGCCGCATATCTACAACTATCTGATCTTTGACAAACCTGAGAAAAACAAGCAATGGGGAAAGGATTCCCTATTTAATAAATGGTGCTGGGAAAACTGGCTAGCCATATGTAGAAAGCTGAAACTGGATCCCTTCCTTACACCTTATACAAAAATCAATTCAAGATGGATTAAAGACTTAAATGTTAGACCTAAAACCATAAAAACCCTAGAAGAAAACCTAGGCATTACCATTCAGGACATAGGCATGGGCAAGGACTTCATGTCTAAAACACCAAAAGCAATGGCAACAAAAGCCAAAATTGACAAATGGGATCTAATTAAACTAAAGAGCTTCTGCACAGCAAAAGAAACTACCATCAGAGTGAATAGGCAACCTACAAAATGGGAGAAAATTTTCGCAATCTACTCATCTGACAAAGGGCTAATATCCAGAATCTACAATGAACTCAAACAAATTTACAAGAAAAAAAAAACAACCCCATCAAAAAGTGGGCAAAGGATATGAACAGATACTTCTCAAAAGAAGACATTTATGCAGCCAAAAGACACATGAAAAAATGCTCATGATCACTGGCCATCAGAGAAATGCAAATCAAAACCACAATGAGATACCATCTCACACCAGTTAGAATGGCGATCATTAAAAACGAAACAACAGGTGCTGTAGAGGATGTGGAGAAATAGGAACACTTTTACACTGTTGGTGGGACTGTAAACTAGTTCAACCATTGTGGAAGTCAGTGTGGTGATTCCTCAGGGATCTAGAACTAGAAATACCATTTGACCCAGCCATCCCATTACTGGGTATATACCCAAAGGACTATAAATCATGCTGTTATAAAGACACATGCACACGTATGTTTATTGCAGCACTATTCACAATAGCAAAGACTTGGAACCAACCCAAATGTCCAACAATGATAGACTGGATTAAGAAAATGTGGCATATATACACCATGGAATACTATGCAGCCATAAAAAATGATGAGTTCATGTCCTTTGTAGGGACATGGATGAAATTGGAAATCATCATTCTCAGTAAACTATCGTAAGGACAAAAAACCAAACACCACATGTTCTCACTCATAGATGGGAATTGAACAATGAGAACACATGGACACAGGAAGGGGAACATCACACTCTGGGGACTGTTATGGGGTTGGGGGAGAGGGGAGGGATAGCATTAGGAGATATACCTAATGCTAAATGACAAGTTAATGGGTGCAGCACACCAGCATGGCACATGTATACATATGTAACTAACCTGCACATTGTGCACATGTACCCTAAAACTTAAAGTATAATAATAATAATAATAAAAAGAGTTCTATTCTGGATAGAGGACTGGAATTGAGAGGTGATCAAAGGAAACCTGCATTGTACCTATATTAATTACATATTTATATGTTATTTTAACTATTTACAAGAAAAATATTGATGCATTGCTTGCACGATATTTTTGGAAGCCTAAATTCTCTGGGTAGATGGAATTTTGGGCCATTTTCTTCAGTTTTTTAGCATGTTGCACATTTACTTCAGAGTCTAAATATATTCATGACCAGAAAAATAAATTTTAAGTAACCACATATAAAATATTACAAGTATATAAAAAATAAAAGAATATGTCATCATTGTTGCATGCAGATGGTAGGGTTATGTGGGGTTTTTTCTTCTTCTAGTTTCTTATAGCACCTTCAGTTTGGCAGGGGGAGTAGGATGAGCAATGAGCATGTATTGATTACATAATTGGGAATTTTTAAAAACAAAAAAAGGAAAGACTACCGGAGCCTTGTGTTTTAGCATTCTCAGTACCTAAGACTTGAATTTTGCTTTTAACTGAATTCTAACCTCTTAAGAAAACACCACTTGATTTCTTCAGGAGGTCATTGGCTTTGACTTTACTGTTATGTATGATACACTAAATAGATGACCACGGGTTAAACATACTTGAATTTCATTTACAGTATTGGGATAACTCCCCCGCCTCAGCCCTTTTTGGCTATCAGTAGGCTGCCTACCATTCCCCTAGAATCGACTTTGAGCCAGCTGGTCAGCATATCAAGAGCTGTCACTCTACAACCCAGCAGGACTGAAAGTGGTCAAGTCTGTTCTATGTCTAAAAAGTGGAGATGCTAGCATTTCTGCAACCCTATCAGGAAGAAGGCCTAAATGGAGCAGACAGATCCCCTGCCAGTTTAGCAGACTCCTGTAACTAAGGCCTCCTCTGTTCCCAGAACTTCTCTTTCCCAATCCTACTCCCGACCCAGGCCCCTCTCTGAGCACCAGTGTCCCAGTTTCCAGGTGAGAAGGTATGTTCTTTGTTCTTGTGCCTTTTGGATAGAATTCTCGTAATGATCAAGCACTGATTCTTATACTGGGATCAACTCTGCTCTAACACATTCTCTTGCCTCATTTTCCCCCATTCTGAATTCCCCTTGAGTCTCTATACTTGGCTTGGCACTGATTCTGCTTTGCCACAGTCCGAACTTGACCTCAGAGAACAAATGTCAGAGGCCTCTTACCCTCCACCCCGATCTCTTACTTCCCCATGTCCCTTTAAGTTTTCTGTAGATCTTGCCTTCCTCCTGCATCCTAGCTTGCTACTGCCTTGCTATATGGCCTGCTGCTCAGTGATGGCCCACCCATACCCTAACTTCTGCAGGGGCCAATTTCGGCAGATACCATGCACCTGCATTGTAAACTGCACTGCTGACGGTCCCTACTGAAATTTCTCCTAAAAACTAGCCACCCTCATGAAAGCTGGAAAATATATGACAGTTTCCATTTGGAATTTCTAAGGAACTTGGAAAACCAAGATTTCCTCAAGACAAAGGATCCAAAATTCACTTGAATAATGGGAATAGGGGTATTGGAAAGGATAAGTTAGTATTTGTTCAGCAACCACTGTGTGCCATATATTTACCTACCCTAGTCACAACTCAATGAATGAAGAATTATCACTAGAGATAAAGAATCCAACACTCATGAAAGTTTAATAACTTTCTCACAATAGCCAAGTGGTAGCAAGTGGTAGAACTAGTATTCGAACCCAGTCTTTCTGCTTTCAAAGTTAATACTCTTTTCCTCACATCATGATGACATCCGAATTTCCAACATACTAAGAACTACGAAAGCACTTCCAAATTCTTTACCTAGCTCTAAATAATCCTTGGATACATACAAATGTTTTTCACTAATTTAAAAAGTGTGTGCGTCTAAAGATATAAAATCTAAGAAAAGGTAATAATAGGGTATTGTGATATAAGGGCTTTTGTTTATGTGTCCTGTTTTGTCTTTTTATGCTACCAATGAAATTTTGCAAAAAGGCACCATGTAATAAGAGTTTTGAAGGCCTTTTGTTTAGTTACAGGCAACAATCAACTGGGAAATCCCTATTGGAGTTTGAATGCTGAATTCTGAAGGCTGAGTTCAACAAGGCTACCACTCTAGGGAATCCTTTCTAGTCACTCGCCAACCACGAAAAGATAACTTGAGTGCAGCTACGCTGCTGAGTCATCTATAAAGCCTCATTTAAAAAAAAAACACACACATACACACACATTGACATCATACAAATTTGCTTTGAGCTTTTTAAGAAATTCTGATAATTTTTAAATGTTAGGGACAAGTTGTACTCCCTAAAGATTATAATGTAATGAAAAATCTTGGAGGTTTTTTTTGTTTTTGTTTTTTTTGAGACAGAGTTTCACTCCTGTTGCCCAGGCTGGAGTGCAGTAGCACGAACTCGACTCACTGCAACCTCCATCTCCCGGCTTCAAGCAATTCTCCTGCCTCAGCCTCCCAAGTAGCTGGGATTACAGGTGTGTGCCACCATGCCAGGCTAATTTTTGTACTTTTAGTAGAGACAGGGTTTCACCGTGTTGGCCAGGCTGGTCTCAAACCCCTGACCTCACATGATCCACCTGCCTTGGCCTCTCAATGTGCTAGGATTACAGGCATGAGCCACCATGCCCAGCCGGAAGAGATCTTTTTAATGTATTACCCCCATCTATCTTGGATGAGTAATGTGTATTTGAGAATATTTACACAAAAAAGAGTAAACAAATACGCATTATATTCATACGTTAAATAGCTTGATTTAGCTATTCTACAATATATACATGTATCAAAACATCATGCTATACAGTATAAATATATACAGTTTTTGTCAATTAAAAAATATATACAGGCTGGGTGTGGTGGCTCACACCTGTAATCCCAGCACTTTGGGAGGCTGAGGCGAGTGGATCACCTGAGGTCAGGAGTTCAAAACCAGCCTGGCCAACATGGTGAAACCTTGTTTCTACTAAAAATACAAAAATTAGCCGGGTGTGGTGGCGGGCGCCTGTAATCACAGCTACTCAGAGAGGCTGAGGCAGGAGAATCGCTTGAACTCAGGAGGCAGATGTTGCAGTGAGCCAAGATCACACCACTGCACTCCAGCCTGGACGACAGAAGGAGACTCCGTCTCAAAATAATAATAAATTAAAATAAATAAATAAATAAAAAATACACACACACACACACATTTATATAAATTCAACAAAGCAATGTCTTTCAAGTCTACTGCTACTGTGACATCCTACTTACTGCAAACCTAAAGCATAACTACCACGTGCACAGTTGATGGGGGCAGTCATTCAACACCCTGGCTCTCAGGGGCTTCAACGACCTCATCATTCTGACCTCCTTCTTTACTGCATCCCAGCCACACTCTTTAGTCTCCCTGTAACCTTCCCATTACCAAACCTGCCCTGCCTCTAAAATCACTAATTAAGACTTTCCAATTCTGAAACTAGCTTCTTATCGTTGGTGTTCGTTCATTTTACAACTCCTTTTCTACCTGTTGTTAACCCTTATCACTAATGGTCTCTTCATTCTCCTCAAGTATGAGACTCTCCTTTCTTCACCACTGGCTTATCCAGCTTAGTTCTATGGTCCATCATATCCAGACCATAAAGGCATGTGTCTCTTTTCCTTTCATCCCTGATGCATGGAAATGCCTTATCCTTGAATGAATGCAACTATTTACCTTCTCTGTGCCTACATTAGGCTAATATGCATAGCTAGGGAAAAATTCCACACAAACATAATATACCTCTAAGAATTTTACATTTATAAAATCTACATCAACTAAGCCTTCAACACTGTCCAGCCTTTTCCACTAGTTGGCCTACATGACTATTCCATATCTACTCAAATCTTTAATCTTCATACTCTCTCTTCCTCACCCTCAGTATCTGATCTTACCACCTACTTCATCAAGAAAACAGAAGTTCAGACAGGAGTTACCTCAACTTTCCAACAACACATTCATTCATTCATTCAATGCATATTTACATATTTATTAAACACTTTTGGAAGTCTGGGCTCTGGAACCAGATCCCCAGTGTTCTTACTCTAGCTCTGTCCCTTGGGTAAATTACTTAACCTCTTTGTGCTCCTGTTCATTCATTTCTAAATTGGAGATAACAGTAGTACCAACTTCACAGGGTTGTGATGGAGATTTAAAAAGACAAGTATATGGAGCATTTAGAACAGTGCCTGGCACAGAGTAAATATGCCATAAGCATTAGCTGTTACCACCACTATGACGACAATGACATAGACCAGGCACCAGATGTACATATGGAAATCTGTAGCCATTGGTTCCTCCTCCCTGCCTCTAACAGTGGAAATGTTGGCTTCTTTCAACTGGGTTTAGGAAAGAAATTATTTAATTAACAAAACAGGCTAATGTGAAAAGACGAAGTAACTAGCCCAAGGTCAAAAGGATATTAAAATGTAGAGCTGGCATTAGAAATCAAGTTCAACTCTGTAACTACAACATTCTGCCTTCGATATTTCCAACAGATTTAATCTGGCAGAAAGTTCTACCTAAATACCTCAGCTCCTGCTACAGAAGCAAAGCTCAGGTTAGACAAAGCAGAATGTCCCCCAAAGTACAAATGGGCCTTTAAAGGTCTGAAACTACAAGTATGCATAAAACACTCTAAATGATGGAAAAGGGAGTACTGAACTCCTAAGGTAGTCAGGGAAAACTTCACCGCCTATATGATGCCAACGAGAATATTTTGAAGAGAAGTATGCAGAAAATCCCTGACCGAGAGTTAACAAGGGGCAGGGAATGCCTTGATGGTGAGAAAAAGTTATAGCTGCTACCAGCAGGAAATCTCTTGGACATGACAAAACCTGTTTAATAAAAAAGGAGAACATATTAAAACTATTTGGCATGTGGGCCCGAATCAAACGGTACAGCATGAAAGTCTGGAGATCACCTGAGGACTAAAAGCAGAGTCCCTTCAAGTAGGGAGTTGAGTTCCAACAGCTGTCAAGGAATCTCGATCCTTCAAATACTATTAAAGAGGTAATATAAAAGAACTTTAAGGAGTAACTGTGGATGTGGCAGATAAGAGATTTCACTATGTTCAGAACACCTGGAATCACTTAAGAGACATCTGTTATCATCTGGGAATCAGAGATTAGAGCACAGGACCACTGGTTAGGTCAATTCAGAATAGCATTTCCATGTCTCCACAGCAACTGCTCATAGGAGTGGGACCACGGGACTTTGGGCTTTTCATCATACCTTTCCACATACTCCTTATGATGGCACTGAAACCTACATGGTTTTCCACAAGTTGGGGTAAATAACAATGAATACATTTTAAAATAAAGATAATTAGAAAAAAAAATTAGTCTCTCCTGAAATTCACACTATATTGATAATTATTAGATACATTATCATATTTAATTTTGACAATAAGAATATTATTACTAATAACATTATTGTCACTATTCCATCAACAGAAACACTGAAATTCAGAGGTGAAATATCTTGCCCAAGGTCATATAGTTTATGGAATATGGGGCTGAGATTTGACTCTAGATCTGTCTGACTTTGCCACTATACCTTTACATGTGGAGAGAAGAGTAAAACAAAAATCACAAATTATGCTATGATGCCCCTTATAAAAGCCATCTAAAAATTGGAATTTACTTTTAACAGTACTTAAAACTTAGTGTGTACAGTTAGAAGCATGCTTGCTTAGCAAGTATATTAGAATTGATTGAGTAAAGGAAAGACAAAGCAGTGGCATTTTATGCTTGAGAAAGGATGGTCAGTGGGGTCAGCTTGGGTGGTGACCAGCACCCACCCTCGGCAGTTTTATCAGAACACTCCAAAGAAATCACTCTGGTGGGCTGGGACTAGCATCCTCTCACACTGCAGCTGACCCTGTTTCAGTCACAGATACCAGCCCCAGCAGTGGGGAATGCTGAGAAAGTGTGCCGGTAGCTCCTGCCAGGTGACCTTGTCTACCACCACGTTGCAGGGACAAAAACTCTTAGTGTTGGCCGGGCACAATGGCTCATACCTGTAATCCCAGCACTTCGAGAGGCTGAGTTGGGTGGATCACTTAAGGTCAGGAGTTTGAGACCAGCCTGGCCAACATAGTGAAACCCCATCTCCACTAAAAATACAAAAATTAGCCGGGTGTGGTGGTGCATGCCTGTAATCCCAGCTACCAGGGAGGCTGAGGCAGGAGAATTGCTTGAACCCAGGAGGCAGAGGTTGCAGTGAGCCAAGATCATGCCACTGCACTCCAGCCTAGGGGACAGGGTGAGACTTCATCTCAAAATACAAAAACCAACTCTCAGAGTCAGCCCTACTGTAAGAGAACCAGAAGTGCTCTAGCATGAGAAAAGCAGCACAGTTTCACATACATTCACGTGCCTTTAAATGATCACAATTATAAAACAATGGAGGAAGTGGGGGAACAGACAAATTGAAAATTGATTCCATCCTAGGTTCTTTCTCTGAGTCCACAGGTTGGTTGCCAGGAATGTATTTCTCCACAGTCAGGTTTCACTGGCTTCTTAAAAATTATTTTTCATTAACTTCTAAAATATGTTTTGTTTACAGCCAGGCACAGTGGCTCATGCCTGTAATCCCAGCACTTTGGGAGGCTGAGGCGGGCAAATCACCTGAGGTCAGGAGTTCCAGACCAGCCTGGCCAACATGGCGAAACCCCATCTCTACTAAAAAATACAAAAATTAGCCAGGTGTGGTGGCGGGCACCTGTAATCCCAGCTACTTAGGAGGCTGAGAGAGGGAGAATTGCTTGAACCTGGGAGGTGGAGGTTGCAGTGAGCCAAGATCGCACCACTGCACTTCAGCCTGGGCGACAGAGACTCTGTCTCAAAATAATAATAATAATAATAATAATAATAATAATAAATAAATAAATGTTTTGTTTACAACTTAACTTTTCTGGATTAGCAAGACAAATGAGAATACTCAATTCTTGCAAAAAATAACTGTGACTTATAGACTCTGGGTTGGCAGTATATCCCACTGGCACGAGGTTCTAAAATTCACTCACATAAAAAGAGCCTTCGTCAGATCATCTTATACAGAGACTGTGAGCTGCCTGAAGACAGAAAGTACAACTCTCATTCATTCACTGACTCATATAAAACTTCCTTTCTTCATTCATTCACCCACATCAATGCCTGAACAAGGGAGACACTTAACACAGGCTTCACTAATGAGTGAGTGAGTAAAGTTATTTAGCAAATTACCTAGAGCTACTTTGCAGATGTTAAGCAGCAACTAAACTAAATCTAACCTAAAGTACTCGGACTCCAGGATCATCAACTATATGTCTAGAGCTCAGAGAAATTAATGCTATAGGCACTGGATCTGTTTTTTATTGTTGTTTTTTGTTTTTGAGACAGGATATCACTCCCATGGCCCAGCATGGAGTACAGTGGTGCAACCTCAGCTCACTGCAGCCTTGACTCCAGTGATCCTCTCAACTCAGCCTACTGAGTAGCTGGGACGAGAGGCGGCGCCACCATGCCCAACTAATTTTTGTATTTTTAGTAGAGATGGGGTTTTGCCATGTTGCCCAGGGTGGTCTCAAACTCGTGGCCTCAAGCGATCCCCCCACCTCAGCCTCCCAAAGTGCTGGGATTACAGGTATGAGCCACCACACCCGGGTAGGCACTGGATCTTAAAGCCACAACAAGTGCCCTTAAACAGCATGACTTGTGCTGCTCTGGAGCACTCTAGGGAACAGCCTCTTGTAGGATACATGTGATCTTGGCCACTACCAAAAGATGGCAAGAAAAGTAAATTTTCACCTGTTCCTTTCACAAAGATACTGTAAGCAATTCTAGGGAGTGGTAGAAAGGCACAGCATAAGAACAAGGGAAATTACTTTCCCTGCAATCATTGTTTTTCAGTTGGCATCTTCACAGATCTCTACTCCTGGGTCAAATTAGATCTGATCAAGTAGAGAGTAGACCCATGCACACCACTTACCTTCAAAGACGAAAGAACACTTACGATGCCCATTTGCCTTTCAAAGTTCCCATATAGTAACAGTATTAAGCTCTCATTTTCAGCATTAGCTAAAAGAGTGTTCAAAGCTTTAAAAGGACGAAGGAGGGGGGAACCGAGGGAGCCTGCAGAGCCATCACAGCTGCCTTGAAAGCTGGAAGACCGCTGTAGTCACAGTCCATCAGTTTCATGCCTGTGGTTTCCTTTCATTCTCAGAGTCAATTTAAATTACTAATAATCAGGAAACCTACATGACAAGACATCCATTAAAGACAACTACTAATAAAATCAAAACTAAATATCAAATCGGATCATGGTACGGCTGGCTCCTGGGTTGTAATTTAAGCTTGCATAAAGTACAAACGAATGCAGTGGAGGTACTGCTCTGAAGAACAAAATTAATTGCCTTTGTGACTTCTCCTAACTCACAAAACTCCTTCAGGGAAGTTACTGCTTTTTTAACAAACAGTAGCCACTTTAAATCCCAGATGCTGTGAGTATCACATACATGCTTGACGGGGCAGAGGCAAGGGGAGTAAATTTTTATTTAAACTTCTCAATAAACAATGCCAACATTTTTAGCAGGGCCCACCTTACTTTAACAACATGAACTGTAAGTGCAAATCACTAATCTAGTTTTTAAGTTTGATACTAATAACTTGGACTAGTTAATTGTGGTTACTTTTTACTTTTCCTTTTGCCTTCTAAAGTTACCACCCAAAATATACTGAGAAATAGTAAATACATAGTCACACCGTGCCTAGGAAACTTAGCAGTATTACATATAAAATTTATTTGAGAGACCCGGTGGCCAGGCAACCCGGATACTACTATCAGATCTGGTCAGATAGTTGGCAAGTGACAGCTTCTCTGGGCGTCATTGGTAAACTGAGGGACAAAGGGGATCTGACACTTAGCTTGACTGTAAAATCATGAGAGTGGAGAGGTTCTTGATCACCACTGTAGTCCTGTTTGTTGAAAGAATGAATGGGGTCTATACCATGGGCCGTGCCTTAACTAGGAGATACGTATAATGTATGTGACTCATTTAATCCTTATAACAATACTCTGAAGGGGAATGATTATCCCCACTTTACAGATAAGGAAAGAGAGATAAAAAAGAAAGGCAACTGTACAAGATTACACAGCTACTGGGTAGAGTAAGGATTCCAACCTAGGTTTGTCTGACGCCAAAACCTAACGTACTTCCTATTTTCTTCCACTAAGAGAAAAATTAATATTTCTGAGAAATGGAATTATTCTACTTATACTACACAAGTCTCAAATCATTTCAGCTCATTATAGAAAAGAGGATATACCTCCAGTTTAAATTCCTAAGCCCTATTTTAATGTAAGGCTTTTACATCTTGTTCACATTTATGTAACCTAGTGGGCAGAGCATCGTAGGAGCCCTTGACAGTCTCCCAGAGGTTGCCCTGTGTCCACTGCATTTCCTCACAGACTTTGCCAGAGTACACAGTTTGTTCCCTACCACTCTAATCAGTTGCTGAAATGCTAAACAGTGTGTAGTTGGAATAGCCCCTATCCCTCCAGCATGCATGGTCCAAATTTTTGCAAAGCAGCTACAAAGGCAATTTTGGAAACATACAACTCTTAACAACTCTCCCATCTGGTTTTCACACCAGCTCCTTCCTCCATAAGCCCACAGAAGTCACAGTCAGCTCCTGTTTTCTGGGAAACTAGCTGTCTTTTCATCTTGCTGGGTGTATGTTATGTCTGTCTGTCAGCAAATTGGGAAATGGCCTCCATCCTGACAGATACATTTTGTAAAGCCTTAAAAGCACATACACTAATGTGAAGATAAAAAGAACTTTTTCTGTTTTGGACTCTGGCTATTTGCTCTTTATAGCTGAAGTGTCAAGGGAATGGGATTTTCCAGGTAGATGTACTAATGTAAAATGCATTAGTGTTAAGGTGGGGGCTCCCAATCCACCCAGGGCCAAAGGGTTAATACAAAATGACAGAATTTAATGACTGCTATTATGGTTGCCAAGCAACCAAGAGAAGGTGTGCCATAAAGGCCTAATTAATGAATGAGGTAGCAAGAGTTTCTGTTAAGTTGGTAAGCAGTTCACAGTTCACCATTGCCTAGCTTTGCCCAGATGGTAATACTCTTAAGCTTTCTTAGCTCCACTGAGCAGCAGCAAAATAATGTGATTATAGTTGCAGCTCTGGCTAAAGTTCTGACATCCTTTCCATACTCAGTGAAATTTCTTAAGTCAGTTGAAATAACAGCCTCCTGTAGATTCACAGTGAGGATCGTGTGCTTGCATTTTGTTACTCATGTAAGATCCAGGTCCAGAAGAACACTGGAATGATTCTCTTCTGGACTCTCTTGGCTGCAGGAACATTAAGACTCATCAAAATTTGGGACTCAAACTGAACTGCCATTGGAACTAGAGACTGTTGGGACAATGTTCTTTTCAAAGGAAAGCCCAGACAACAGTAACAAAGGACTACACCCAGAGTGTCCACAACTTGCTAAGCTCTGTACAAGTGGTAATATGGTTTGGCTGTGTCCACACCCAAATCTCATTTTGAAATGTAGCTCCCATAATTCCCACATGTTGTGGGACAGACCCAGTGGGAGATAACTGAATCACGGGGGCAGTTTCCCCCAACTGTTCTCGTGGTAGTGAATAAGTCTCAGGAGATATGACAGTTTTATAAGGGGAAACCCCTTTTGCTTGGTTCTCATTCTCTCTCTTGCCTGCCGCCATGTAAGAAGTGCCTTTGACCTTCCACCATGATTATGAGGCCTCCCCAGCCATGAGGAACTGTGAGCCCATTAAACTTCTTTTTCTTTAAAAATTACCCAGTCACAGGTATGTCCTTATAAGCAGTGTGAAAATAGACTAACACAGTGGTTACATTATCCCTAGTTTTCGTAGCCCTGTAAGGTAGGAATTACGACTCCCATTTGAAAAGCTAAGGCTCAGAGGTACCTTGCTCAGTATCACAAACACTGCTAAAGTGCAGCTGAGCCAGGATTCACACCCTGTTCTGACATCTGAGACTATCCTCTCCCCATTGCATTATGGCTGCCACTGCTGTGGACGACAATCATGAAGAGAACTGAACTGTCCGCCTGGGAGTGCTCTCTAGGTATCACACACGGAGCTGGCACTTAGACATCTATTATCTTGTTTAACCATCATCCTTGCAACAACTGAGACTCTGCTGCTATTATTAATCCTCACTTTAAAGAGAGTGAATACCAGGCTCAGTTAAATCACAGACTGAGTTGTCTTATCTGAAATGCCTGGGACCAGAAGTGTTAAGGGTTTTCAGATTTTTTTTTGAATTCTGAAGTATATGCATGTATAGAGCAAGATAATCCTGAGGATGGGACCCAAGTCTAAACATCAAATTCATTTATTTTTCATATACACCTCATAACACATAGCCTGAAGGTACTTCTATAGAATATTTTTTAATCATTTTGTGCAAGAAACAAAGTTTTGACTAAATTTTGATGGCAACCCATCACATAATGTCAGGCGTGGAATTTCCCACTTGTGGTGTCACGTCCCTCAAAAAGTTTCCAACTCTAGAACATTTTGGATTTTGAATTTTCAGATAAGGGATGCTCAACCTGTAGCAAATGAAGATAGCAATACTTGAACTCAAGTCTGTGACTTCAAAGCCTGCTCTCCTTTCACCATGCCACACTGCCTCAGTAACAACCACAAATCATAAAGGCTTGCTCTGATTTAATTTCCATACTGAAAATGGATAATATACTCAATTACCCAGTTCCCTCCATGCCACAATAATCAATTAAATACATGAGCTTTTCTTTCAAGAGTGAACCTTCTACATCTGAATGTAGCTCAAAATCACCACGTATTCAAACAGGGAGGGCCCCTGAGAGCAGATGTAATGGATTGGCAACCACCAGCTAAGTCTTGAAGATAACAACAGGGCAGCGGGAGTGAGGGATGACAGAAGAGGCAGCTGCCTCAGCCTGGGCTCCGAGGGAAAATGCTCTTATTCTTTAATGGAGGAGGGTCTGTGCACGCTGGGGGGCAAAAGGGGGGCCCCAAATGAACAAAGGTAAAGAGAAGAGGAAGAAAGATTGGTCCAAGACCAGTTAAAGTGTTCTCATTAATAGGCCTGCGACTTCAAATGTAATCAAAGTGGAGGACCCAGCTCAGCCTAGCAAAGGATCAGGAGATTTGCCCCTCTGATCCTTTCACTCACCAAAATACAATCTCTTTACTAGGCCCAGCAACTGGTACAGACACACGTTCACCCTTCTATCAGGGCTATTCAAAATACATGCAAACTCTTTTCAGACTAATCTTAGCAGAGTTAACTTTATCATTGCCAACACTGTCTCTTATAGGTTGGGCCATGATTATTTGCAGCTGATTCTTATCTATGGCAATTTCTGAAATCCAAGATTGACTTCCTGCTGCCATCCAGCATGCGTGGGCTGCCTCCATCTTGCTGGGAGTAAACACTTAGGGAACACAAACAACTCAAGGCTAGTTTAGGCAAAATGGAATTAGAAGAGTAAACCAGTCTTTACTTAAAAGAAATGGCATTCATGCATTCATTTATCAAACATCCCATGATCATTTAAAAAGCAGAATGCTAAGGAATTAGGTATGAAAAGCAGAACTTTCAGATTATAAATAATACTCCTTCTAAATGTCTGACCCAGAACTGTCTTCAGCCTTAGAGTGCAAGCTCACCTGCTTGCTCACTTACTCTCCACACCAACTCTTCCCCTCCCTCTCTGCCCCAACGCAGATCCCCACAACTTCTCACCTCACCTGTAAGTGGTTCCTCCATGCTAGAACCAAAATGATTTTCTAACACACAAATCGGATTATGTCATCCCTTTACTTAAGATTCTCCAAGTCATTCTTCACTGATTCAGGATCAAGTCCAAAAGCTACCACATGGCCTGTGAGGTCCTTGCTCTCTGGTCCTTCCAGCCTCATTTCCTGCCATTCTCCTCTGCTCCAGGCATACTGAATGCTCCACCACTCTGCAGAAGCACTGTGCTCCCTTGGTTCTGGGCCTCTGCCTGTGCTGTCCAACCTGCCTATCATACTCTGCCTTCTCTCCCATTCCTGTCCCAGCTCCCCGTCCACCTGGGTAACATTCTTAGTTGCTCTTCAGGTTTCATCCCTTTTCCCATCTCCAGGAACAAAAGCGAGCTACCTCGTGATATGGTTTGGCTGTGTCCCCACCCAAATCTCATCTTTAATTGTAACTCCCACAATTCCCATATGTCATGGGAGCAACCCTGTGGGAGGTGATCGAATCATGGGGCAGGTCTTTCCCATGCTGTTCTGATGATAATGAATCAGTCTCATGAGATCTAATGGCTATAAAAATGGGAGTTTCCCTGTACCAGCTGTTTTTACCTGCTTCCATCCATGTAAGACATGACTTACTCCTCCTTGCCTTCTGCCATGATTGTGAGGCCTCCCCAGCCATATGGAACTGTAAGTCCATTAAACCTTTTTTTCTTCCCAGTCTTGGGAATGTCTTTATCAGCAGTGTGAAAACAGACTAATACAGTACATTGGTACCAGTAGAGTGGGGCATTGCTGAAAAGATACCCAAAAATGTGGAAGTGACTTTGGAACTGGGTAAGAGGCAGAGATTGGAACCGTTTGGAGGGCTCAGAAGAAGACAGGAAAATGTGGAAAAGTTTGGAACTTCCTAGAGACTTGTTGAATGGCTTTGACAAAAATGCTGATAGTGATATGAACAATAAGGTCCAGGATGAGGTGGTCTCAAAAGGAGACAAGGAACCTGCTGGGAACTGGAGCAAAAGTGACTCTTGTTATGTTTTAGCAAAGAGACTGGCAGCATTTTGCTCCTGCTTTAGAGATTTGTGGAACTTTGAACTTGAGAAAGATGATTTAAGGCATCAGGCAGAAGACATTTCTAAGCAGCAAAGCATTCAAGAGGTGAACTGAGTGCTGTTAAAGGCATTCAGTTTTAAAAGGGAAATAAAGCATAAAAGTTTGAAAAATTTGCAGCCTGATAATACAACAGAAAAGAAAATCCCATTTTTCTGAGGAGAAATTCAAGCCAGCTGCAGAAATTTGCATAAATGAGGAGCTGAATGTTAATCACCAAGACAACTGGGAAAATGTCTCCAAGGCATGTCAGAGACTTTTGCGGCAGCTCCTCCCATCACAGGCCTGGAGGTTTAGGAAGAAAAAATGGTTTCATGGGCCGAGCCCTGGGTCCCTCTACTGGGTGCAGTCTAGGGACTTGGTGACCTGTGTCCCAGTCACTCCAGCTGTGACTAAAAGGGTCCAAAGTACAGCTCAGGCTGTTGCTTCAGAGGGTGGAAGCCCCAAGCCTTGGTGGCTTCCACATGGTGTTAAGCCTGCAGGTGCAGAGAAGTCAAGAATTGAGGTTTGGGAACCTCTGCCTAGATTTCAGAGTATGTATGGAAATACCTGGATGCCCAGACAGAAGTTTGCTGCAGGGGTGGGGCCCTCATGGAGAACTTCTGCTAGGGCAGTGCAGAAGGGAAATGTGGGTTGGAGCTCCCACACAGAGTCCCTACTGAGGCACTCCCTAGTGGAGCTGTGAGAAAAGGGCCACCATCCTCCAGACTCCAGAATGGTAGATCCACTGACAGCTTGCACTGTGTGCCTAGAAAAAGCTGAAGATACTCAACACCAGCCCATGAAAGCAGCCAGGAGGGTGGCTGTACCCTGCAAAGCCACAGGGGCAGAGCTGCCCAAGACCATGGGAACCCACCTCTTGCATCAGCATGACCTGGATGTGAGACATGGAGTCATTGGAGATAATTCTGGAACTTTAGGATTTGACTGCCCTGCTGGATTGTAGACTTGCATGGGGCCTACAGCCCCTCTGTTTTGGCCAATTTCTCCCATTCAGAATGGCTGTATTTACCCAATTTCTATACCCCCAATGTATCCAGGAAGTAACTAACTTGCTTTTGATTTTACTGGTTCATAGGCAGAAGGGACTTGCCTTGTCTCACATGAGACTTTGGACTGTGGACTTTCAAGTTAATGATGAAATCAGTTAAGATTTTGGGGGACTGTTGGGAAGGCATGATTAGTTTTGAAATGTGAATACATGAAATTTTGGAGGGGCTGGGGTGGAATGATATGGTTTGGCTGCATTCCCACCCAAATCTCATCTTTAACTGTAACTCCCACAGTTCCCATGTGTCATGGGAGCAACCCTGTGGGAGGTAACTGAATCATGGGGGTGGTCTTTCTCATGCTGTTCTTGTGATAATGAATAAGTCTCATGAAATCTGATGGCCTTAAAAATGGGAGTTTCCCTGCACCAGCTCTATTTGCTTGCTACCATCCATGTAAGATGTGATTTGCTCCCCCTTGCCTTCTGCCATGATTGTGAGGCCTCCCCAGCCATGTGGAACTGTAAGTCCATTAAACCTCTTTTACTTCCCAGTCTCAGGTATATCTTTATCAGCAGCATGAAAACAGACTAATACACCTCCCTCAGGGCTTCATGCTTTTATACCCTTATCACATCAAGGTTTCTAGTCTGACCATCTCTCCTACAAGGACATGTCATCTCTCTGACTCCAGTGTCAACTACGTTGCTTGGTTCATAGTAGAATGCAGTAGATGTTGACTAAACTAATATTTATTGAATGAATGAATAGGTGATACCTAACATCCACCATATTCTACTGTGATCTTTATTTGCTGCTCAGCTTGTTAAAGAAGAACATCCAAATTTCCCTCCCTTCTTCCCTTCCCTCCTCAAAGACACTGAACTAGTCTAACCTTTGTAGTCATAACACTTGGTGCTCACTCCCATTCTTAGAGTCAACTGGGTTGCTCCAATTAACCTGCATTTCTCATCCTAACCCCAGACTTGGAAATTGAGAGCCACAATAGAAAAGAAGCACAACTCACTGAGGGAGGGTGAAGGGAGGGAGCATCCAGGAGATCAAATCTGTGGAGCATCTAATCAGCTTCTAAAACCACACATACCTAAATTTCCTAATGAGACTTCAGCATGAATCTCAACCTTTAGAGGTACTGAAAAATAAACACACTGAATTCTCAATGTTGGCTCCAGGCCAAATCTGACTTCAGCTTTGGCACAAAGAGTTAACCACCTGGAGTGAGGGGAAGGAGAGGGGAGGAGAAGAGAGAAATAAAAGAGAGGACAGAGAAGCATAAAATTCAAAAAAAAAAAAAAAAAAAAAAAGTCGTTGAGCAGACTTCTGAAGAAAAGCCTGGTTGATTTAAAATGAAAGCTAGGATGCAGACAGGAGGTGGCAGCATGGACTTGAGGTCTGAGCATCAAAATGTCTGGCCAGGCCTCCCCAGCTTTCTCTTCAAGGCTGTGCCACAGAAGCCAAACCATAACCTCTCTGAGCACAGACATTCCAAAAAGGGAGAAGCAACTCGCCTTTCTTAGACTAAGGGATATTCTGAAAATAAAGACTAAGAAGAATAGCAATTCTCAAACGATTCAAGCTGTAAAAAACACAAATCATCCCCAAGTGCTTTGATAGCTGATAAAAAAATTTTCCAAATCTGAACTTCCATTCTAATTTTGACAAATATCCTAAATTGGCTTCTAATGATACAAAAATATGAGATGGCTTTATTGCATACCATTTCAATCTGGCTCAAAACCATTAACAAATGCATCTTCAGGAAAATTCTTAGCAAAGAGAAATTCAAGAGCAACTCTTACTCATTTTTGAAATCTGTTTCAATGAGTTCTAAATTTATAGTAAAACATCTCTGCAATTGTAACGCCGTTCAGAGCACAATGACACCAATTATGCCCAAGCTTCACTAATTGTTAAACCTTTAGATAAAGCTAAAAATTTAGAAGTTGGATATGAAACACTCTTGTGACCCTCATTATATTTTTCGCAAAAATGTTCAATATCAGTAGCAGAACTGTGAGTTAAATGCTAAAATTCAGTGACAGTCAGAGAAGGAATTTATGAAGCCTTTTAAAACACTTAAAAGCTGAATGGCTCAGGTCTTTGATGTGACTCAGTGCTTTGCAAACCAACTTGAGAAAAGTTTCCTTCTGTCCCGCATGAAAGGCAGCTGCCCGGGACCACAGGTTCTAGAGTGTGATTTGGAAACATTTCAGCATCACACTCCCTATAATTCAAACCCTGGTTTGTGTCTGTCTTTATAGGTCATTGTTGGCCAGATGGAAAATATTAAGGAAAAGAGATTGCAACTAAACCAGTAGGCTGTGGTACACAGTTGCAAGGCCGCAGTTAACCACGAGCAGAACTGCAGGCAGGCTTTGCTTAGCTGCAAGCAAAGCTCTGGCGCATCCTCTGCCCAGCAGCAGGAGGGCCCCTGGCCAGCCAAGAGCAGTCACTGTGCCAAACAGACTGTACGGGTCTCACTGCTTGGATGCTTCCAGAGAAAGAAGGAGAATCGATGGGTTCCTTTGTAAACAAGTTCTTGTGCTTTCGGGCTGTGACCGACTTCAAAGGTGGCATAACTTAATTCTGTCACAAATTACGCCATGGAAATCTTGAGGAAGTTATCTTCCTGAGGAAATACCTATGTGGCCCCTTATAAACTAAATTCTAACAGGTAAACAACAAACAACAAAAGAAAAACACATTCAGCTTTTAGTAAGTAAGAAAAACTGCACAACCTAATATAATTTCTACTCACGACTTAAACGAGTTTTTAGTAAAATCTTATTGGGCATTAGTGAATGCAGACCTTAAATATCAAAGTTTGTGATGCACTATGACATGACTTTATACATCCATCTCTATTAATGGGACCTGACTCACAGCATTGATTTCCCTCTCAAATATTTGTTGAATAAAATGTGTTAATTGTTAACAATGTGTAACCTTTATTAATGGCTTAGTCTGCAACAAGTATTCTTCTCAGGACTTTACATGTATTTCATTTTCAGAAGAAGTCATTTTTACCAAGAAAAGCTCTCATTTGTAAAGGATGTAAGGTAGGCGTTAGCATCATTATTCCCTCGACACAAAAGCCCCTCAGATAATTCAATAATAACGTGTCTCACATTGAATCCAAGCCTGACTATGAATCCAGATTCTTCCACCACACTCCATGCTGCCTCTCTCTATCACACGAACATACTTTAGCCATTCCAAACATGACCATTTCCGAAATGCACCAGACCATGAAGTCCTTGAGGACAGGGATAGTGCTTTATTCACAGCTGAATCCCCAGTACACAGCACAGAGCATTAAAGAATGAATGAAGAGAATAGAGGGAGGAGCCTCTGGCTTTTACCAGTTGCTCACACACAAGCACCCACAATAGGTACTGTGAAATTTGCTCCCTGGTATCACAGAAGAGGTATACAGTACTTGGGTAATTCTTAATAATGGGGAAAACATAGCAAGTAAAGAAGAGATCTTAAGTATGGATTTCTAGCCTATGATCCAGAGACCATAGAAGGGGTTCTGTGCAAACCTATAATGTCTATAGAACTTTTTAAGGAAACCCACATAAACATTTTTTTGGAGACAGTTCCTGGAGCTTTCAACAGATTTGCAAAGGTATCCTATCCTCCCAAAAAGTTTGCCTTCTAAGAGTCTTCTCCAATTTTATTGTCATGGGGCTGAGTGGGAAAGGCCAGGGACTCTGTGGTAGAGGGCTTATGTTCAAGTCATGTCCTCCAAGCAGCCATAGAACCTTGGTCAGGTGACTCTGAAGCTCAGTGTTATCACGTGTAATTTACCCAGTTGTCACAAGATCTAAACGGGATGATCAGCATTAAAGTATTCAGCACAATACCTTCTCTCTACTTGGCTCGTGTGTAAGGTATACAACAATAAAACATGAACAGGAGATGGTACAGAACCACTGAAGGAAATATAATGAGAGTACCAGCTGCTCTTCTTTTCCCAGAAAATGTTTTCTTGTTTAGTCATCTAAGAGAAAAGAGCCAGAAAACATCCACTTTTCCTGGAATGCCTACTACAGAGCCTCATTTATATCAAGCTAAAAGTTAATATCCATACTTCAAATTAGATTTTCTGAAGTAAAAGAAATTAAATGATATTCTCATAGGCAAAACAAAACAAATTCTAAAACACCTATGACACTCAAGGAAAGAAACATGGATTCTGTCTCAAATCTAACCCACCCATCCAGAGAAGAGCACTTTTCAGATCCTCCAGATGTATCCTTTGAAGCTACTTGCTTTGACATCATAATTACAAAATGGTGCAAGGGCTGTGAAATCACAAAAAGATGATGACTCAAAGGACAAACATCAAGAAACAATCTTTTACTTGCTAAAGACCTTAAATGATAGGAAAACACCTTCAGAAAGCCAAGAATGAAAGTAATAAAAACTCAGTATTTAATTATTAGCTGTACCATTCATATTAGCACCAATAAGGGAAAGAAAAAAAGGGAATATTTAGGTATAAATCTAACAACATAGGTGTAGGAACTATATGCTAAAAACCACAAAACACCAAAGAAAGAAATCAAAGAATCCCTAAATAGGCCAGGTGGCTCACGCCTGTAATCCCAGCATTTTTGGAGGCCAAGGCAGGCGGATCATGAGGTCAGGAGATCGAGACGATCCTGGCTAACACAGTGAAACCCCGTCTCTACTAAAAATACAAAATATTAGCCAGGCGTTGTGGCAGGCTCCTGTAGTCCCAGTTACTTGGGAGGCTGAGGCAGGAGAATGGCATGAACCCAGGAGGCGGACCTTGGAGTGAGCCAAGATCGCACCACTGCACTCCAGCCTGGGCAACAGAGCGAGACTCCATCTCAAAAAAAAAAAAAAAAAAAAGAATCCCTAAGTAGATGGAGAGATGTACTATGTTCATGGACTGAAAGACCCAAATATTGTAAAAACGTTATCTTTGCAGCTGGGCGCAGAGGCTCACACCTGTAATCCCAGCACTTTGGGAGGCTGAGGCAGGCAGACCACCTGAGGTCAGGAGTGAGAGACTAGTCTGACCAACATGGAGAAACCCTCTCTCTACTAAAAATACAAAATTAGCCAAGCGTGGTGGCACATGCCTGTAATCCCAGCTACTCAGGAGGCTGAGGCAGGAGAACTGCTTGAACCCAGGAGGCGGAGGTTGCGGTGAGCCGAGATCGTGCCATTGCACTCCTGCCTGGGCAACAATTGCAAAACTCTGTCTCAAAAAAAAAAAGTCATCTTTCCCCAAGTCATTTTATACATTCAATCCAATGTCATACCAAATCACAGTGGGGTTTTCTATAGCTATTAAAGGTCAAGAAACTAGAAGAGCAAAATTTATGTGGAAAAGCAAAGAAACTAGAATACCTAAGACAATTTTAAAAATGAAAAACACAGCTGGAAGATTAATGCTATCTGATTTGAAGAATTACTGTGATGCCACGATTAAGACAGTATAGTATTGATAGATATACATAGATATCTATGTACATCAGCATCATCCTGATACCAAAACCTGGCAGACACACAATAAAAAAAAGGAAATTTCAGGCCAATATCCCTGATGAACATCAATGAGAAAATCCTCAATAAAATACTGGCAAACCAAATCCAGCAGCACATCAAAAAGCTTATCCACCATGATCAAGTCAGCTTCATCCCTGGGATGCAAGGCTGGTTCAACATACACAAATCAATAAACATAATCCATCACATAAACAGAACCAATGACAAAATCCACATGATTATCTTAACAGATGCAGAAAAGGCCTTCAACAAAATTCAACCCCCCTACATGCTAAAAACAGTCAATAAACTAGGTATTGATGGAATGTATCTCAAAATAATAAGAGCTATTTATTACAAACCCACAGCCACTATCATGTTGAATGGGCAAAAACCAGAAGCATTCCCTTCGAAAACAAGCACAAGGACAAGGATGCCCCCTCTCACCACTCCTATTCAACACAGTATTGGAAATTCTGGCCAGAGCAATCAGGCAAAAGAAAGAAATAAAGGGCATTCAAATAGGAAGAAAGGAAATCAAATTATCTCTGTTTGCAGATGACATGATTGCATATTTAGAAAACCCCACCGTCTCAGCTCAAAATCTCCTTAGGCTGATAAGCAACTTCAGCAAAGTCTCAGGATACAAAATCCACATGTAAAAACAAGCATTCCTATATACCAATAATGGACAAACAGAAAGCCAAATCATGAGTGAACTCCTATTCACAATTGCTACAAAGAGAATAAAATACCTAGGAATACAACTTACAAGGGATGTGAAGAACCTCTTCAAGGAGAACTACAAACCATTGCTCAAGGAAATAAGAGAGGACACAAACAAATGCAAAAACATTCCATCCTCATGAAGAATCAATATCATGAAAATAGCCATACTGCCCAAAGTAATGTATAGATTTAATGCTATCCCTATCAAGCTACCATTGACTTTCTTCGCAGAATTAGAAAAAACTACTTTAAATTTCACATGGAACCAAAAAAGAGCCCACATAGCCAAGACAATCCTAAGCAAAAAGAACAAAGTTGGAGGCATCACACTACCTGACTTCAAACTATACTATAAGGCTACGGTAACCAAAACAGCATGGTACTGATACCAAAACAGATATATAGACCAATGGAACAGAACAGAGGCCTTAGAAATCATGCCACACATCTACAACCATCTGATCTTTGAAAAACCTGAGAAAAACAAGCAACGGGGAAAGGATTCCCCATTTAATAAATGGTATTGTGAAAACTGGCTAGCCATATGTAGAAAGCTGAAACTGGATCCCTTCCTTACACCTTATACAAAAATTAACTCGAGATGGATTAAAGACTTAAATGTAAGACCTAAAACCACAAAAATCCTAGAATAAAGTCTAGACAATACCATTCAGGACATAGGCATGGGCAAAGTCTTCATGACTAAAACAACAAAAGCAATGGCAAGGAAAGCCAAAATTCGCAAATGGGATCTAATTAAACTAAAGAGCTTCTGCATAGCAAAAGAGAGTATCATCAGAGTGAACAGGCAACCTACAGAATTGGAGAAAATTTTTGCAATCTATCCATCTGACAAAGGGCTAATATCCAGAATATACAGAGAACTTAAATTTACAAGAAAAAAACAAACAACTCCATCAAAAAGAGGGCAAAGGATATGAACAGACACTTCTCAAAAGAAGACATTTATACAGCCAACAAACATATGAAAAAAAGCTCATCATCACTGGTCATTAGAGAAATGCAGATGAAAACCACAATGAGATACCATCTCATGCCAGTTAGAATGGCAATCATTAAAAAGTCAGGAAACAACAGATGCTGGAAAGGATGTGTAGAAGTAGGAACGCTTTTACTCTGTTGGTGGGAGTGTAAATGAGTTCAACCATTGTGGAAGACAGTGTGGTGATTCCTCAAGGATCTAGAACCAGAAATACCATTTGACCCAGCAATCCCATTACTGGTTATATACCCAAAGGATTATAAATCATTCTACTATAAAGACACATGCACACATATGTTTATTGTGGCACTGCTCACAACAGCAAAGACTTGGAACCAACCCAAATGCCCATCGATGATAGACTAGATAAAGAAAATGTGGCACATATACACCATGGAATACTATGCAGCCATAAAAAAAGATGAGTTCATGTTCTTTGCAGGGACATGGATGAAGCTGGAAACCATCATTCTCAGCAAACTAACACACGAACAGAAAACCAAACACCGCATGTTTTCACTCATAAGTGGGAGGTGAACAATGAGAACACATGGACACAGGGAGGGGAACATCACACACCGGGGTCTGTTGTGGGGGTCGGGGGCTAGGGGAGGAATAGCATTAGGAGAAATACCTAATGTAGATGACGGGTTGATGGGTGCAGCAAATCACCATGGCATGTGTATACCTATGTAACAAACCTGCACATTCTGCACATGTATCCCAGAATTTAAAGTATAATTTTAAAAAAAATTTTTAATGAAAAACACAGCTGGAAGATTAATGCTATCTGATTTCAAGACTTACTGTGAAGCCACAATCAAGACAGTATAATACTGATAGATACATAGAACAATGGAACAGAATGGAGTCCAGAAACAGACCCACACAAATACTGCGTAGTCCATTAATTTTTGCGAAGGCACAGGATGACTCAATCGAGAAAAGAAGGTCTTTTCAACAAATGGTGCTGGAACAACTAGATGCTCATATGCAAAACAAAAACAAACAATCTACAAAAAAATTCAACCCATACCTTATACCTTAAAAATAATTAACTCTAAATGGATCACAGACCTACAGGTAAAACATAAAACTACAAAACTTTGAGAAGAAAAGATAGGAGAAAATCTTTGTGACCTTGGGATAGGCAAAGAGTTCCTAGATATGACACCAAAAACATGATCCATAAAAGGTAAGATTGATGTGTTATGATTTTATCAAAATTAAAACCATTTGTTCTGTGGAAAATCACTGTTAAGAGAATGAAAAGAGAAATCACAGGCTGGGACAAAATGTGATTTGCAAATCATATATCTGAAAAAAGACTTATGTCAAGAAACTTAAAGAACACTTGAAACTCAACAATAAGGAAACAAATCAATTTTTTTAAATGGGCAAAAGATTTGAACACTTTACCAAAGAAGATATACAAATGACAAATAAGCACGATATGCCCCAATCACTGATTATTAGGAAAGCACAAATTAAAAAATCACAATAGCTCCTACTACACACACAGAATAGCTAAAATGCTTGTGAGTATGTGGGACAACTGGAACTCTCATACCTTGCTTGTGGGAATGCAAAATGATACAACCACCACTTTGGAAAGCAGACAGTTTCTTACAAAGTTGAACGTACGCTTGGCAACATACACCCAGCAATTCCACTCTTAGGTATTCGTCCAAAAGAAACAAAAACTTGTGTTCACACCAAAATCTGTGTGCAAATGTTTGTAACAGTTTTATTCATAATCATAAAACCCCCAAACAACCTAAATGTCCTTCAATAGTGAATAAACAAACTATGAACACATTCTACAGTGGACTACCTACTCAATAATAAAAGGGAATAAATCACAGATACACACACCAACATGGATGGATCTCAAATGCATTTTACTATGTGAAAGAAGACAGTCTCCAAAAGGTAATACCATATGATTACATTTTAGTGACATTGTGGAAAAGGTAAAACTATAGAAATGGAGAAGAGGGGTTAAGAGTAGGAGAAGGGTTTGACTACAAAGGGGCAACACAAAAGAACTGGAGTGGGAGATGATAGAAGTGCCCGTGTGGTGGTTATGGTGGTAGATATATGACTACATATTTGTCAAAACTCCGTAAATTATACAAAATGAGGAAATTTTACTGTACACAAATTAAAAATAAAAATAGAAAAGTCTCACCAAATCTATTAATTTTGAAAAATGAATACATTGCAACTCTTCTAATACACTTACCTGATTGAACTTAGTTAGGAATAGAGGCTCTGGAATGAGAATCCTGCCAAGGTTTTGCTGTATCACTTTTGGCAAGTTACTTGATCTGTCCAAACCTAGGTTTCTTCATCTGTATAATGGGGGCCATAGTGCCTTCTCAAAGAGTTTTTAATGAGGATTAAATGAGAGAGCGCATGGACAGCACTAAGCAAATAGGAAGCATTCAATAAATGAGTTGTTACTAAGTTTGTTGTTGTTGTTTTGAGATGGAGTTTTGCTCTTGTTGCCCAGGTTGGAGTGCAATGGTGCGATCTCGGCTCACCGCAACCTCTGCCTCCCGGGTTCAAGCAATTCTCCTGACTCAGCCTCCCAAGTAGCTGGGATTATAGGCACACGCCACCACACTCAGCTAATTTTGTATTTTTAGTAGAGATGGGGTTTCTCCATATAGGTCAGGCAGGTCTCAAACTCCCAACCTCAGGTGAGCTGCCCGCCTCAGCCTCCCAAAGTGCTGGGATTACAGGTGTGAGCCACCGCGCCTGGCCAGTTTGTTTGTTTTTTAAAGACAGGATCTGGCTCTGTTGCCCACGCTGGAGTGCAGTGGTGTGATCATAGGTTTCTGTAGCCTCAAACTCCTGGGCTCAAGTGATCCTCCCATCTCAGCCTCCTAAGTAATTGGGACTATAGGTATGTGCCACCACACCCAGCTAATTTTTATATTTCTTATTTTTAGTAGAAACAGGGTCTCACTATGTTGGCCAGACTGGTCTCAAACTCCTGGCCTCAAGCGATCCTCCCACCTTGGCCTCCCAAAGCACTGAGATTACAGGCAGGAGCCATCACATCCAGCCTTGCTTTCACTTTCTTAATTTTTAAGAACTTCCTTTTTTTATGCCTGAATGTTACTTTTTATAGAATCATATTCTTGTTGGCTATTTTTTCTTTTTTTTGAGACAGAGTCTTGCTCTGTTGCCCAGGCTGGAGTGCAATGGCATGATCTTGGCTCACTGCAACCTCCATCTCCTGGGTTCAAGCAATTCTCCTGCCTCAGCCTCCCAAGTAGCTGAGACTACAGGCGCATGCCACCATGACCAGCTAATTTTTTGTACTTCTTAGCAGAGACAGGGTTTCACCATGTTGGCCAGCCTGGTCTCGAAGTCCTGACCTCGTAATCCACCTGCCTCAGCTTCCCAAAGTGGTGGTATTATTACAGGCATGAGCCACCGTGCCAGGCCTCCTGTTTGCTTCTTTTCAAGATAGTCTCACTCTGTTGCCCAGGCTAGAGTAGAGAGAGGCACAATCATAGTTCACTGTAGCCTCGAACTCCTGGACTCAAGTGATCCTCCCACCTCAGTCTCCCAATTAGCTGAGACTACAGGTGTCTGCCACCAAGCCCAGGTAACATTTTTATTTTTTTATATACAGGTAGAGTCATTAAGTTTTTATTCATATTTTAGCAAGATAAGTTATGGAAATACAGGATGTTACATTCACCCCAAATGGAGAACTACTTTAAGATTATGTGATACCCTGAAACCAATAGAAGTCACCTATTCAGAGGAAATTGCCTGTTTAAAATACACAGATGACTGCTCATTTACATAATAATTTAACTTTCTTTATCAGGGTTCAATATTGCAACTAACTGTTTATTATATGTCTGCCTTCAGATCCTGGGCCGTGTGAAAGTGGGGAAAGTGCATGTCTCGGGTATTACTGCATCCTCAGTGTCTACAGTGGAGTATAGGGCACCTACAGACACCCAATACCAATACATGTTTCCTTAGCCTAAGTCAAATAAGGCACCAAGTTTGGGATGGGGGCAAGAAAAAAGAATGGGAGGAACATGGACTTCAGAGTCAAACAGAGCTAGGTTCAAATACTGACAATATCAGCTAATAATGATTCTCCAAGGTTCCTTTTCCTTTTCTGTAAGACGAGGATAATTCTTCCTCTGCAGGACTGCTGTGAAGACTGGAGGAGAGAATGCACGTGAATGTTCAGGGCACTTGGTTCTAGACGTATGATGGGTGTGTATTACAGCAAGTTTCTGCCTCATCCTCTCACATGAGCACATCCAAAGAGAGGGCTTGGGAAAATATTTTTTTTTATTTTTTAAAAAAAGCCATATTAGCTTTCAAGTTGTCACTAGGTAAAACTTGTGTAGGAACCAGTTACTACTACCAGGCAGCATCATACGTTATGATTTGATCCTCGCTACAATCCTCCGAGGACTTATGATTGCCCTCATTACGTAGATGGAGAGAGAAGCCAGAAAAGTTGGAGATGCTCATGGAGATGTTGCTGGGAAAACAGGAGCTGGGATTTGAACCTTCTGAGTTTACATTCTAAGCTTTTTTTCCCCCAAGAAAATCAAGGAAGATATCAAAGGGCACATCTATCTAAAGGCTCAGTGAACTTCCCAATATTAACCAGGTGATAAAAATTAAAATACTCCTATTTCCGCTATGACCATTTCTAGATGTTCTAAACCAGCTCATCCAGGGAGGAATGAGTTCATAGAGTCCCCACTATATATCAGACACTCCGCTGAATAATTTGTACACACTCTCTCTCTCTCAACCCTTTCAGGTGAGTCCTTATCTCTGAACATCAAAGATGACAAAAATAAGTTGCAAGACGTTAGGTAAGAAGATCGTAAGTGGGCAAGAGCTGGTAAGCAAACGCAAACCCCTCTGGCTCCACAGCTCACACTCTCTGCACTGCCCCGTGGCACTCACTGGCAGAGACTTCATGATGCTCCCATGATCTCTGAAGTCCTAGTCAAAAAAGCCAGCATCGCGATTTCCTCAGGTCATCCGTGACACACACACCACACTCAGTGTTTGCCTGAAATTCTAGAAATTGTCCTCTCATGAGTAACAAAACAGTAAGTGGTGAGATGTTTCCTTTTTTAAAGTTTTTATTATTAAACCAAGAATTCTGAATTCCCAAAACAACAGTCACCTTTTAGAAAAAAATACTGAAGCTTGGCTGGGCGTGGTGGCTCACACCTATAATCCCAGCACTTTGGGAGGCCAAGATGGGTGGATCACTTGAGGTCAGGAGTTCAAGACCAGCCTGGCCAACATGGTGAAACCCTGTCTCTACCAAAAATACAAAAATTAGCCGGGCATGATGGTGTACACCTGTAGTCCCAGCTACTTGGGAGGCTGTGGTGGGAGAATTGCTTGAACCTGGGAGGCAGAGGTTGCAGTGAGCCGAGATTGTGCCACTGCCACTGCACTCCACCCTAGGTGACAGAGTAAGGCCCTGTCTCCAGAAAAAGAAAAAAGAAAAATCACTGAAGCTAGCTAGTTAGACTGCACCTTCTCTACAAATGTACTCATAGCTGGATAAGTAGTTCTGATGAGAATTAAAAATTCTTATAGTAACTATACACACCAATAGCAGTTTTGTCTTTATCAAGGCTAAAGGCACAAATAAACAAAAAGAAGGTCTTCAAGTCGGTGTATGAGAACACATGACCTGTAAGAGCTATGTTGTAAGCTCAGAAGGGCTAATGTTATCATTTCCATTTTCCGGAAGGAGAGAAGCCCAGAATCATACCCAAAGTCAGAGTCCAACAGGCTCCGGGCGGAGTCTAGATTGAGGGTCTCTCTGCCAACCTAGTGGTTCTTTCCTTACTACATCAGAATTCCAGGCCAGGTCATGCTATGATGTCACAAGGAAAAAGTCCCTTGCCCTATGTCTTAGCTTCCTTAGGAGAGCTGTTAGGGAAGGTAAGAGAACAGCATAGAGTCACTGTTCCTATATTTTAAGGAATAAATGAGGTCTCATATTTAATGTCCTATCTAAAAGCGATGACAATGCTGATAAGATACAATTACATTTTTTTTTTAGAAATACTGCCATGCATTAGCAAGACTGCACTAAAACTTCTGTAATCCCTCTGATCAAGCATCTCAAACACATTCATGGGAATAAGAAAACAATTGTCAAAAAACTTGAATTATGGCAATAAAGCCCTAATGAGCTCACTGGAATTTAATATCATTATTTTGATTTGAATTTTTTTTGAATCACAGAATATTTCAGTCTTAAGGGACACTGACAACTCTCATTTTTCAGATGAGGTAGATACAGGTCAGGCATCTTGCCCAATGTCACTGGGCCTATTGGCAGTACATACAGGACTTGAATCCAGGTCCTAAAACTCCTCATCTTTCTGCTATCCTACACTGATGCCAATGAAGATTACTTTAATGGACTAACTACCAATGCTGTGAGGTTACTGATCTAGAAGTTATAAAACATCAATATAATTTACTCAGTATTTTTTAAGACAAAAATTCCATTGAAGTCAATGAGGTGAGCTAATGGAGAATAGGAGTTAATCCTGCCTAGGTTAAAATTACTATTGTGCTAGGTTAGAATTAATATTGGCATCTCATATGGAATATATTTAAAATGTTTAATTTAACCTTTAATTCAACTCAGTTTTGGTTGTTGTTGTTGTACTTGTTTATTTTTAAGAGACAGGGTCTCACTCTGTCGCCCACACTGGAGTGCAGTGGTGCAATCATAGCTCACTGCATCCTTGAACTCCTGGGGCTCAAGCAATCTTGCTGCCTCAGCCTCCCAAGTAGCTGGAACTACAGGTGTGCACTACCATGCCTGGCTAATTTTTTGTAAACCTGGGGTCTCATTGTGTTGCTCAGGCTGTTCTCGAACTCCTGGGCTCAGGTAATCCTCCTGCCTTGGCCTCCCAAAGCACTAGGATTACAGATGTGAGCCACCACACCCAGCCTGAACTCAAGTTTTTAAAGGGCAACTCACTATACAACTGAGTAGTCCAAATTAAATTTACTGAGAAAGCTTAGTTGAGTTTGGAAAAAACGTAACAGAAGCAAAGATTTTTGTACACATTCCTTGATCTTTAAAATAGTATTATATGGCAAAAGTACTTCCCGCTCCTCCCATCCCCAAAATGAAATTTCAAAATCCACTCTTTCCAGGGGTCTTAGCAGCCATCAGCAGCACTTCAAAGGGGGTAGACAAGAGACAGGTATAAATCATAAGCAATGCTCATCTTTCAAAATATTTTGAAAACAATACTGTTAAAACAAAGACACCTGAATTCCAAGATAATTAATCCCCTCAAATGTGAGTAAATGGACTGCCATTTGGGAGCTGTTATTGAAGTTTTGCCACTTACATTCTAAACCATTTTCTGACCCCAAAACACTGATATCCTTCTGGGAAATTTATGTGAGAAAATTCTTTCAAACACCATTTAAAAGAGCCCACTTGTTTAACAGTCTTAGCTGAGAAAACTTCCTAGAAGAGTAAGAAATTGAAATACGAGGAACGCTATCCTGAATGTAAAGCACTGAACATATTAACATCTATCAAGGGACTCATAACCAGTATTTGTTAAAGAGGATTTTAAGATTAATAGCTAAAATGAAATTAAATGTAAAACATATTTAAACTAATATATATGTTTGTTCGTTGCATACACAAAATGTCAAAAACAGTCATTAAATACAGCTTATGACTCTAAACAATTGTTTGTGGACCCTCCTTTTACAAAATAAAAACCTGAAGATAAATAATCATCACAAGGCTGCACACTGCTGACATCTGGGCCAGATTACATCAAACGTTGCCTTCCTGTTCAACACAGCACAAGAGAATAAAAAAATTTTTCCCAATTTAAACTTGTCCCTAGAGCCATAAAGAATGAAAAACTGCCACGTCAACAGCTTCTGTATGTGTGTGTGTGTGTGTGTGTGTGTGTTTGTGTGTGTGTGTGTGTGGTGTTTTTGTTTGCTTGCTTTTCATTTTTTATTTCATGCATTTTCAATACATCTATGTACTTTTCTCTTCCCTCTTTCACCATTCATTGGCTATGTAAAGCTCCAAAAGCTGGCACTCTGATGGAACAAGCCTCATATCCTATAGTGCTGAAAGAATTGGCTACTGGTATGAAACCATTTCAAGGATACCAGCAACTTTTGTTAAGGCTATTGTTTTATAGTTAAATGCCATTCAGAGCAACTTGAACTGGACCTGTCTACTATCAAAGAGAGTAATTCACTGGGTTGCCTGGGATTTGGCTGGCAGGCCATCCTAATATTTATCTGGGGACAACTTTCACCTTTGGCTAGAAAATACTAACACAGAGCTTGAAATTGAGCAAAGTAAGAAAAGTAAATACTATGGAAAAGAATTGGGATTTGATGTGGCTATTACTCAAACGATGGAACCTGCAACATTTTGCAATAACTTGTTCACAAGCATGCATACATACATATACACAAAAAAGGAGCTAAAAACCTTTCGTGTGGCTTTTAGATAGAATGTCACATTCCAGCCTTCACTGGGATCTAGAATTTTTTTTCAAAAATAAAATCTGAAGGACATAATCATTGTTCTCCATACTCTCAAGAAATCTGTTCAACCACTCTGATTTCAGGGTTGCTTTTCATTAGCAAAAGTTAGGAAGAGAAGGATTTGTGGAGTTTTCAGGGCTGACTTATGAAGTTTCAAATAATTACCTTATAGACACTGGAGCAGGCAGTGCAGTGAGAGGGTATTAATAAGGCCCCGCACAAAAAGTGTGCAGAAGGACAGAGATGGAAAATAACAAGCAGACCCCGGGCTTTCTTCCTAAGTTTCCAGAGTCCTGATTTTCTTATTAAAAATAAGTGTTAAAATATTTATCTTTCCTAACCTCTACAACTAACTTTGTATTCTGAATAAAGATAACTTTCAGTTATAAACAAAACTAAGAGAGAAAGTCAGATTTTAGAGCACCTGGGAGTGACGAATTGAGAAAAGAAATGCGGTAACCCACAGAAAAATCTCAGTCCAGCTTAGATATGACTTGCAGCTGAAAGTTATCTCAGGTTTTCAGGTCCTACTCTTCTAAGATGATGAACTCATACTATCTTTTAATGAGAGGCTCATATCTGCCTTTGATGTGTGAAAGACACTCCCAGCTGGAGGAGAGTACAAGAAAGATCTAAAATATTTGCTTCAGCTGCAAAGAGCTATTAATGAAAGTTTAGAAAATGAGGTAGCATTAGGGGGAAAACCTTTAGAAAAAAAGATGACATACTCTCATCTTATGAAATCTTAAGGGAATATATTCCAGTAAAATAAAATCTGACAAAAAAGTTCTTCCCTCTTCTACACACCAGAGTTCTTCATCCTTTTCCAGAGTGTGTTCTTAATTCCCTGGTACATAGGAGAAAAAAAAAAAGGCTTCATATAATTTGCTATTCACAAAAAACACCAAGGGTTAGACTCACATAATGCACACAGAGGTTATAAGACCACATGGATGTATCAGCTTACATTGGGGAGAGTTTTAGAATTAATTCTTACAAAACCACCTTTAAGTGTGTTTAAGAAGGGAAGCACTTACAGTGCAATCTTGCACAACACGTTTACCTATGTAACAACCCTGCATGTCCCGTACATGTGCCCCTCTACATAAAAGCTGGAAATCAAAAAAAAAAAAATCCTGTGCAAAAGGGAACTTAAGTTCAGATAATTCTCCACAATTCTCTATGCTGCTTAATGTTCTGAGATTATCTTTTGTCAAAAAAGCAAGCAAAAATAGAAATCTGGTTTTCTTAATAACCTGTCTAAATATATTTTCTAATGATCTAATCTACTCTCAGTATAGAACACAGGTACAGAAGATAAGCATCAAACAACTCCCATAGGCTATTATAAATCTCCCATTTAGAGTCTGGGAAATTTTCAATTACTCTTAGCTGGTCTACCCAGTAACTACTTTCCCTGAATGAGCAGGGAGATCTGTAGAGGTAGCAAAGTCTTTGAGACCTTTTCTTATTATTCCCTTTGATAGAGAGCAGGAGAAAAGCATATGTGGAAAAACATATGAAATTCCTTCTTAGAAAAAAAAATTATGTTGCTAACTCCTAAATTAGGTATCTTATATAACATATTTACACATATGTTAACAACTTTACAAAGTAGGCCTCATTATTTTTCTTTTACAGATGTGGGAAACAAGGATCAGAGGAGTCAAGTTTTATGATTTGTCACATGGCTCATAAGTCAGAATTTGAATCTAGGTCTCAATCTACAAGCTGTGCTTTAGAATGTTAGGTAATTAAACATGATGGCATCACCTACTTTCTGCAGAAGAAATAAATGTTCTAAGGTAAAGAAAGATGTTGAGGAAGGGAAAGTGAGAGAGAGAGAGAGAGAGAGAGTATGGAAGGCAAGTACCAGGACTAGGAAATAGTTATTTCAGCAACTTTTATTCATTCAATAAGTACTTATGTAGAATCTACTAGGGGTCAGCTACTCTCAAGGGTTCTCTCAATGGCATCTAAATTCTTGTACCCTCTCTAGGAAATTATATAATTTCTTCTTTCAAAGTTTCCATATTCCTAGGCCAACGTGACATTCCTTTTTTCTCCTCACACCTGCCTGGCTGAAATCACGCCAAACTTCAGCAGCTTTTAGAAGTGATAAGTCTGCTAGAGTATTTATGTTAAAAACAATTTCAACGGCATAACTGGAAATAAATATTCTACTCCAACAACCAAAATTTTACAAGTGATTAAGTGGAAAGAGGTATGAACGGATATGATCGGATATCTCAGAATGACAATCCATAACTAAGCTAGCTTCCCTACCCACCATCAATGTCAACAATGTCAAAGGAAACTCTGTAAGCAGAATAACTACTTCCTCTTTTTAGCCTGATCCATTTATCCATTTTTCAAAATTTCAGGTATTTCAGACAATGTAGTCTTTTGGATTAAAGACAAGAACTAAGGAAAATATTAATTTCTATCTCAGTTACTATGCTGGTTTACAAAGGCAGCATCATAATTGTTTAAGGCCTTTCCTTAGGGTTCTTTTGATAGAAGGGAGAAGAAATTGCTTAACTTCCTCATTGCTCAGTCTCCTCAATGAGTAAAATAGAGAGATATCCTGGTTATCCCTTCACCTTGATATGAAACTAAACTTTGTTAAATAAAGCTCCAGACTGAGTGGGTGCTGAGTGTCATTCAACAAATGATAATTCCCCAATCTGAGTTTCAAGTTCTCATTTTATATTTGAGCAACATAGCACAACGCTGACAAAAAGAGGATTAAATCAAGGATTCTGAGCAGAGAGGGGAAAGGCCATGATCATTCCTATCAAAAAAGAAAGGGCAGTTATTTTCTCTTTTCTTTCCTTTAAAAAGAAAGTACTGAGGGATAATTCTGATGTGTCTATTCCAGCAGAACATTTGAAAGACGTGTCCAATTCAGGCCAGAGCATTGCTCTCAGGGCGAAGGGTATCACCATGCTCTAGAGTTCAGTTTCCTCTGCACATACATAAACACAAGTGCATAGCGCCCCAACGCTGTTTGTCCCCTCGGCCTCACAGCTCTGCCAGTTGGCAAACCCAAGCCAGGAAGTTGTCAATTCCAATTGCGTTTAGGCCATGTAGTCCTATTAAAGAAGGCCTGCTGGTTAAGGGGCGTCCTCTGTTTCCAAAGCATGGGAAAAAAAAAAAAAAAAGGCTATGCTTAGATTGGAGCTGGCAACTTTCACTGACTAGAGTTTTCAAGGAGCTATGAATGAGTTTAACAAAGGAGGTCTGTGGCTAGTTTCTGGCTGAAGTCCATGTCAACAGTTTTTAAGGTCACAGGCCACACTAACTAACATTTATTCCCAGCAGACCCTGTTCTAAACACAAGCTGTAAGTAGTACAAATTTGGAATTTTTCTGTAATCCCTTGAGATATTCCTGATCCTTCCACATGTTTCTGCTCAATTAAAAACAATTCTCACTTTGCACCACAAGAGAGGCCATGCTCAGCAATCTCAGTTCATCCTTAGGGTAGATGAACAAAAACCTGGCAAATCAAAGGGCTTGAGTGGGGAAGGGAAGGAATTCAGCTGGATCACACTGAAAAGTGCAGACAGCTCCCCAGGGGCTCAGTTTGTGAAAGCATAAAACGGGTTATGACAGAGATCCTGAGGCCATAAAAAGCAGGTTTGAGGCACGCATTGGGAATAGGTTCCTAGTCATTTTACAGACATAAGATAAAAATTTCTGAGAAAATTAAAAGGCCAACTAGGTGAGTAGAGAATGGTGATAATGCATAGGACAGATGCTAAATATCCCACTTTGAAATTAATACTAACATTTCTCAATTAAGAGGAACTCCTTTAACATTTCTGAAATCAAAATGCATTTTGGGAACAAACTAAAAATTTAACAGTCATTTCTCCCTCTGAAAAAATATTTTTACATCAATGGTGCAGTGTATAACTAATGGTATTTTTAAGTCTTGGCAGACAACATGGGAATAACTGCCTTGGACTGAGTACCAAAGATGTGCTATGCACTGTGCGTGGTATGTCCATTAAAAAAAAATCCCTCCTGAGCGAGGCATGGTGGCTCACACCTGTAATCCCAGCACTTTGGGAGGTTGAGACAGGCAGATCACTTGAGGTCAAGAGTTCAAGGTCAGCCTGGCCAACATGACAAAACCCCGTCTCTACTAAAAATAAATTAGCTGGGTATGGTGTCGTGCACCTGTAATCCCAGCTACTTGGGAGGGTGAGGTGGGAGAATCACTTGAACAGAGGCTACAGTGAGCCGAGATCGTGCCACTGCACTCCATCCTGAGCAATGGAGTGGGACTCAGTCCCAAAAGATAAATAAATAAATAAATAAATTAAATAAATAAATAATAAAATAAAAACATAAATAAATAAATAAATAAAATAAAAATAAAAACATAGGCCAGGCGCGGTGGCTCACTCCTGTAATCTCAGCACTTTGGGAGGCTGGGGCGGGTGCATCACCTGAGGTCAGGAGTTTGAGACCAGCCTGACCAATATGGTGAAACCCTGTCTCTACTAAAAATACAAAACTTAGCTGAGCATGGTCGTGGGTGCCTGTAAGCCCAGCTAGTTGGGAGGCTGAGGCAGGAGAATCACTTGAACCTGGAAGGCAGAGGTTGCAGTGAACTGAGACCACGCCATTGCACTCCAGCCTGGGCCACAAAAGTGAAACTCCATCTCAAAATAAATAAATAAATAAATAAATTTAAATTTAAATTAAAAAATATATATATCTCATAATCTTCAAGGCTACCATGAGATGTACTTTCTGTTTTCCAGTTAAGGAAACAGGCTCAGAAAGGTGACATGACATGTTTTGGCCTTAGATCTAGTAAGGGGTAGAATCAAAATTTGAACACAGTTCTGATTTCAGAGTGTAAGTCCGTTTCACAAACTTAGTGGGGAAACACACACTAGAGTATCAGTTACTATTTTGGTAGCTAAACTACTGCTGTTTGTGGCATTCTATATTTGAAATCATGAGATAGATATATGAAGGTGGTTATAATTTTTCCAAACTAAAAAATATGTAAATTATTGTGCAGTGAATATTTCGATTGGGCTTGATAGAACAGCCAGGATAACTACTTCATTAAAGAGAAGAAAATTAAAAACACCCATGATAACATTACTTAACTATTCTCATTAATACTTTGGGATCTGATCCCCCACGTCGTTTTTTTCCTACATATTTTTTACAAAATGGAGATCATATCATATATAAAAATTTGTCTCTTGCTTTTCTTCTATAACATTAAGTACTGGATATTTTCCATGTCATCGAATAATCACCAAAACCAATTTTAATGGCTACATGGTATCTAATTAAATTTAACTATCCTCTATTTCCAGGCCTTAAAATTGTTTCTAACTTTTCACTTTATATGCTAAATGTCCTTGTCCATATATCTGTACTTGTATTTCTGAGTTTTTCATAAAACAGATTCCCCAAAGTGGAAAAAATGTTAAAGGTTTTGAATATATATTGCCAATTGTTTTCCAAGAATGTTGGACCATTTTACAACCTGATCAACAGTGTGTAAGTGCCTATCTCATTACCAAGTGTCATCTGCAAGCTGGCATAATCTAGGCTCATGTACACTTTGTCACATGTATGCCCACATACATCTCACCTGTGACAATTGGTCTACCTTTCAATATCTACTATACTACGTGATGTGGTGAGATGTCCACGACCACCTTACCAATAGTCTTTACTTACATTAGCTCTTTTTTTTTTTTTTTTTTTTTGACACAGTCTTGCTCCTATTGCCCAGGCTGGAGTGCAATGGTGCAATCTCAGCTCACTGCAACCTTCGCCTCCCAGGTTCAAGCAATTCTCCTGCCTCAGTCTCCCGAGTAGCTGGGATTACAGGCACACACCACTATGCCCAGCTAATTTTTGTATTTTTAGGAGAGACAGGGTTTCACCATGTTGGCCAGGCAGG
This sequence comes from Pongo pygmaeus, assembly GCF_028885625.2. Classification (NCBI taxonomy): domain Eukaryota; kingdom Metazoa; phylum Chordata; class Mammalia; order Primates; family Hominidae; genus Pongo; species Pongo pygmaeus. The sequence continues at coordinate 114,405,974 of NC_072386.2, forward strand.
TCTCGAATTCCCGACCTCAGGTGATTGACCCGCCTCAGCCTCCCAAAGTGCAGGGATTACAGGCGTGAGCCACCGTGCCTGGCCTACTTATATTATCTCTAATCCTCACCAAAAAAGTAGATATGAGGAAATTAAGGCTCAGATGAGTAAATGGAGTAATCAGAAGCTCATTTCCAAATCAGGAGGACTGGAATGCAGGCCCTACTCTGACACTAGACCACACTCTTATGCCATGCCACCGTGTAACTCATTTTACCTTTCAGATAATGATCAACTTTCTCTCACAACTCCAGGGACTGCCTCTTTCTCTAGCAACACCTCTGCAAACGATGAGACCAGATTAATGTTTGGAAAAGTAAATAAGGGCAATAATACCTAGATCTCATGGGCTTTGAGAAAAGTGAAGTGTATGCTGGCGTGTCTTCTTTAAAAAGCAAGGAGCAAGTGGCAGCAGTGTGGCGCATGGAATGCTCATGCACAGCTTGCAGAAGCAGAAAATGGTGAAACCACTTAAGGAAACAATTTGGCATTATCCCAATAAAGTTGATTGAGCTTAATAGAATAAAATTGCCCAATTTGGCATTTATCCCAATAAAGTCAATGATACACATGTCCTATGACACAACTATTCAACTCCTTAGGTACATACAGTACACAGAAGTTAAGTCTATGTGCACCAGTATAGCTCTTCAAGAATGTTCATAAAAGTCACACGCTAGAAACACTCCAAATGGCCACCTAAACTTACATGCATAAACAACTCAACCCCTTTATCTCTACGATGGAGATAATTTCATAAGATTGCTATAAAAATAAATGAAAATTACATAAACCAGCTGTGGTATATCATCATACAACACAGAACACTAGATAGCAAAGAAGACAGTCTATAACCATAAGCAACAGCATGGGTGAATCTCAAAGGTTAAGCAAAAGAAGTAAGATTGAAAATAACAATTCTAAATTGCATAATGCAACTCACAGAGTTCAAAACCAAACAGCTATACTATACTATTTAGGGATGTATACATAGGTGAAAAAATTAATATCAGGGTGCTAGTAATTTCTGAACTTCAATGGTGATTACATGGGTATTTGCTGTATATTTATGTTTACTTATGTGTGTATAATGTGTATATGTACATTTGACGCCCTTTTCTGTTTGCAGGTTATATTTCACAATTTACAAAAGGGAAAAACACAGGGTTGTGACCAAACATTTACACAATAGGTATAACATACAGGGACTTTATCAAGTATTTACTGTTTTATTTAATCTTTAGAACAATATTCTGCATTAGTATTGTCCACAATTTGCCACTGAAATAACTGAGACAAAAAACAAATGACAGCCAAGTAAAAATATTTTTATTATAAATCCATGTTTTAAAAAGATTGAAAAAAAAATCAAAGTATAGCACCAATGTTTGTTTCATTACAACACAAAAACAGTTTGAATATCCCTTATCCAAAACATTTGGGACCAGAAATGTTTCAGATTTTAGATTTGTTTGGATTTTGGAATATTTGCAGAATATATAGCAGTTGAGCACCGCTAATTTGGAAATCCAAAATGCTCCGATGGACATTTCATTTGAGCATCATGTTGGTGCTCAAAAAGCTTTTAGAGCATTTGCATTTTGGATGTTCAGATCAGAGATACTTGAGTACACTAAATCTGAGGAATGCACAAGTTCATGGGAGTCCTTGAAAGTTAAACTATCCCTTCAAATAAAAAGACCTAGAATGGCAATCTCTGGAGAATGTTAACAAAGAGTACAATGAAAAGATATTTATAAAAGTTTTGTTTTCAGTGGTCAGGGGACAACAGTTATCTTTACTCAATAAGGATGATCAATATTGGCTATATTTTTCATATACTTTAAAGAAAAAGCACAAATTAAAGTTTCTCCAAAGTTGGTATCCAAAATTACAAAATTTACAAAAGTGACAGTAAAAATCCTAGCTCAGCAGAAAACAGTATACTAGCAAACATACATTCTTTAGAGTCTGTTTTGGCTTGGGGTTGTTTTTGTTTGCAGTGTTTTTTTGTTTTTTAACCACTTAAAAACTTGTTTTCTGATGGGACCAGAATTTCAAAATTAAAAACTTAAAATAAAAAAGAAATTAGTCAGTCATCCCAAGGAGCTCAGACAACAAACTGCAGGACACTGAATTTCACCCAACTTCTTCTTCCACCACACTCTTAAATCGGTTTTTAAAAAATGTAAAATTTTTCAAGTCAAGCATTTTTGCTGTATTTTGGGTCCATTAATTCACATAAAGAGCTAGTTAAAATACCAGACTGCATAAATGAACAATGGGACACAATTAACCCCACATGCAAAACTCCACCACTTTACTTCAAAGGCATCTGAAATAGAATGGATTAGAAACCATAAATGATGCCTCTCAGAATTAATTCTGTAATAAATATTGCTTTGTATTATAGATAAGGGATTTAAAATCTCTGTGTGGTAGTTTAACACTTGTGGATCGAGCTAAAGCACAACAATTGCCCTTGGTTTTGCGTAAGATCACTGGTAGTTTCAAGTCCATGAGTAGAAAATACAAACCTATTTAATTTCCACTGCATACTACAATATATAGAATTTAATTTTCTCCACAATGTTTAAAAATTCCATAAGTTTACGTAAAGTTTTAAGATACATGTAATTTGCTTTCACTTAGAATATATTCTAATTTCAAAATTATATTGCTATCTAACTTCAAAAGTGTTCCCTTAATGTTACAGTTTGCATTTTACAACTCATGCTAATAAAAATTACTTACTCTGAAGATGTAAATATACAAAATAAAATATGGAAACGTAAACTCAACACATTATTTGTCACTTGATTTTAACCAAGACTTTTGATACTATTTCCATACTCATCTGTTCATTGTTTCAGAAGCTAGTAACTATTCTTCATTGTCAAGAATCAGGTAATAGCTCACATGTTAAGATAAAAAAAAAGTTGAGTGTTTCTTTTAAAAAAATACCAAGTAGTTAGCTGAATGACAACATTACAGCAAATGCATTTTTAAAAAGAAGATAAGCCTTAGCAAGAAATATTCTTTCACATTACTAAGAGCTTCTTTCCTTGTATTATAAATCAATCTCACACAAATAAATTATGTAGTTAAAAACACTCTCAGGAAAGAATATTTTATGATACGTAAAGATAGTTACAATTTAATGAGTGAAAAAGCTAGATACAAAGTTATACCTACAGCATCATCTCAATTCAGGGAAGGAAACACCCTTAGTCATTATCAGCATGGTGGGATGAGAGATTTCTTTTCTTTTCTGCAGTTTTCTAAATTTCTCTAATGAGAAAGTATATCTTTATAATCTTAAAAAATAACATCCTAAAAATAAGTGGCTCATAACTGATTGCTAGAATTGTGGGGTCTTCAAACTTCAAATTTCTTCAAACTTCAATCATGGTACCATGATTTTTCTGTAAAGAAGTACCTATTATTGCAGTCTTACGGGGCCTCTCCATGATGGAGAGAATGTTAGGCTTCCTACTGCTTCTAAAACTGATCCCTGAAAGGGCCAAACAACTTAAATTCAGACTCCTGTATTCACAAATCCATCTTGCTCTTAAGAGTGTAGCTTAGAAGCAAAGGGCAATTTTAGGTGTGAGGTGTATTTTGAGCCATTTTCTTTTCTACCTCCCACCCAGTGAAAAGCAAAGATCAGGCTCAGATAAATGCGTTCTGCTTATTGCTGTTAAAGGAAAGTGGCTGGCTTGCAGGGAGGTCCAAGAAAAATTGTTGACACTCAAACTCAATCAAAAAGCACCAAGGAGCCTCTCCTGTAGAACGCTTTTTCATCTCCCAAAAAGGGTCCCTCATGTGGAATTCTGAGATTCTTTCAAAAGACAGGCTCTATTTCACTGGTTTTCCATTCAAACATACCTTGCACTGGATTTAAACAGAACTGATCATCTTGTTCACTCTATAATCACATAGTTGGATTATTCACATTGCTCATAATGATGCTAACCAAAAGGGAATGTGACTCCTTGACACTAACCAGGGGCTACTGAGTCTTCAAAAAACATTAGTTCCAGCTGGCCTTGGGCTCATTCTCCTGAGTTGGAAGAATCATTGCCATATCACAGGCAAAACCCTGGTTGGAGGTCAGAAGACTGTCATTCACCAGCCAAAGAGCTTGGAACAAAAATCTTCCTGTCTCATTCATGTTTCATTTTCATCATTTATAAGATGAGGGTGAACTGTAGTACATTATTTCTGAAAGCTCTTTAAGCTCACCTCTGAGTTCATTCTGCAAGGGCAAACTACCCATTATGTCTTTTTAAACTAAGTATATACATATAGAAAGAGAGGACGAATAACCTTTTGAAAGCAGTAAAAGTTGCTTTGGTGGCAGGAAGACACAATTTGCAGTTGAGAGTATAAATTTTGGGTTGGATTTTAGCTTCCAAACCAGATTCCTTAACTTTCTCCTCGAGATCTTGGGCAAGTCACTGGATCTCTCTCAGTCTCAATCCCTTTATCTCTACAATGGAGATAATTTCATAAGATTGCTATACAAATAAATGAAAATTACATAAACCAGCTGGCATATTAAATAAATACTGATAAATGCTAATTCCTGCCTTCCACTCCAAATCCTCTGTAGTGAGTTATCCAGAGTTAGTCTATCCATGTTCAAAATGATGAAGTAACATTAGCCATCAGCAGCAGTCACTAGAGGTAGCAAGATGATTGAAGAATGGGGGGTGAGCAGGGAGCAAAAAACAAGGCAGAACTACACTCCTGGAGTTCTTGAGGTGGTTTCACTTCCTGCCCTGTACTAAGCTTCATGAGGATTAATGACAAGGAAATGTTCTGTTTCGAAAACAGAGTGAGAAAATATCACATCTCTTGTAAGGTTTAGAACTCATTCCGTCTCAAAAATAAAAAATCCCTTTTAGCCAAAGTCTTAGAGTTGCAAATACCCTACAACCCTAGGGTCAGGTTGCTTGAGGGAAGGCTGTGCCAGGGTGGTGTCCTCTGAAAAGAATCAGGAGGAGAAAGGGTGCTTCCTCCTGCAGTGGACAGCCTGAGGCTGGCTGCTGGTTCCAGCCCCCACGGCCACTGCAGAAGACACACCTGTCCTTCCAACTGCACAGCTTCCCAGCCCTCAAAATCAACCTCCAACAGCTGTCCACTGGGAGTGCAAGGGCAGTTTCGGCTATTTCTCTTTCTTCTCTTCAAAGGTGATTTTCTTTAAACTGTACAGCTTGTTACTATTGTTGAGTTGTGGCTCCCCAGAGGATTATATGTTTCTAAGTATGAAGGCATCTGTATGGCAATAAAACATGCAACGTTCCCCAACCACTTCATTTTTTTAATTCAGAAAAACTAGTTATAACCTCCCACAAACTGATGTTCTGAAGAGCACCCCCATGCCCTGCACCCACACAAGCCTTTCAAAATACTGAGGAACTCAGAAGGGCCCTGGACCTAGGAAAGAGCAGACTCCCTGGCCCATCCTCTATGTTCAGCTTCTGACAGATGCCATGTTCTGAGACCCACAGTCGGTGAAATTAACAATCTGCCTTAGCAGTGGGGCCTTCTGGCAACTGACCATCCAGAGAATAACAAGAACAACACAGTATCCAGCTTACTTTTAAGGAGAAGAATTAAAAAGAAATCAAACAGTTCCAGAGAGACAGAAACACTCAAAAGGCAAAGGGAAGTCCTCTGTTAAATGGTATGAAAGACCCAGGTTTCCAGAATGGCATTTAAGGCACTGGGAAGAAAGGCTGATTTCTCCCAGAGGGGCCCCGGCTTTGATGCCCAACTGCCCTCAAACATCAGGCTGTGCATTTTTGAATAGCAGGGTACCCTCGGGCGAGACAACCATAAATAGCTTAAAACAAGAATAGGAGATTCCATCTGTTTCTGGAATACTTCAGCAGCACCTGCTTTCAAGGTAAAAATCTGGGAGCTGTCCCCACAGCCTTCCTCCCCAACTCCCTCCCCCACCTCCCAAACACTTATTTTAAACTAAAGCAGCTAACACACAACCCAAGAGGGCTTCTGCCACTGCACCTGCCTGAGGAAACAGAGTCCTTTGATTTTATTCCTGAACTGTATGTGTTGTTTAAAAACACTGGAACAGTCAGCAAGGGAAGCCAAAGTTCTTAAAGCCAGACTCCTTTATTACTTCTAGCTTCTTTTTTGCTCCGTGGAAATGGAGCTTTTCTGTGTTTCGAGTGAAAACGAATGTAACACAGCTGAGAATGGATGCAATGGTCATTCCAGTCATGAGATCAGAAAGTGCTCCAGAAGGAAGAAGGTTGTCACTGAACACCACTCGGGTTTAGACTCAAGTCCATATGCCAACTAGCATGGAAGGAGGGATGATCACTATCCTTGTTTTTAAAAGAAAACAAAACAAAACCCCTGCAGTTGATGTTTGAAAAACCCAGTCTAAATCTGGGTGCTACCTCCAAAGTGACACGCAACATCCCTTCAAACAATAACCAGAAAAACCCAAGCACATTTCACGTTCAAAAAATCACTTTTGCCTTGGTCTAAAAACATCAGCATCTCTCATGTCTACCCGAAACCAGCTGACAGTATTCCATTTGCTACCAGATAAATCGAAAATCTTGAGCACGCCCCACAAGCACTCACAGTTGGGCCCCAGACTTCCATGGCATCATCTCTCGCTATTGCTCTCTCACTGCGTTCTCAGCATCCTTTCATCTTGCTATACCTTTTATTTCTTGCGGCCTGTGTGTATCAGTTCTCACTGCCTAGAGAGGTGTTCTCCCATTTTCCTCCAGGCAAGCTCCCACTCATTCTGCAAGACTCAATTTAACTGGAACCCATCAGCAACACTTTCCCTTATTCTCAAGTTAGAGATGGGCACTGTCCAATCTGTGACTTTGAAGAATCTTACACATAAATATATTTTCTTAAAACAACACTGATCGCATTATGTTTTCATTACTTGTTTACATTTTCCCACCCCAAAGATTGAGCAGTTCCTAAAAGAGTGAGGGTAGCAGAAGTGCAGTAGGAGATGGATATCAAAATCAGAGGTGGTCCGTGAACAGTGCACCTAGAAGTATATTAGATTTTATATTTGGTAAATGACAAGAAGTACTTACTTTTTTTTTTTTTTTCATTTTGTACTACCAAGTTCAGAAAGTTCAGCTCATCAAAATCTTGGATGAGTGTGATATCTGAAGAGTTTGCAAATGGAGATCTGGGGCTAGATCTCTGTGTTCATGTTAAGGGACCTTGAGATAAGTGAAGGCCAGAGACCAAGTGTTATGTATTGCCCATTCTGGGTATATACTAGGTACTCAGATACTTTTTAATTGAATAAAAATTTAAAAAGTTAAACTAAAAAAATTTAGACAGCATCTTGAGGAAAAAAAGTTTTTTCTTTCCAAAATGTATAATAAAAATAGTTTTATTTGGGTGTAAGGACAGTTACTCAAGCTTTCTTAAGAGCTTCAATAAGATCCCAATGGAAGCAGGAGAAAACTGTAGGGCAAATATTTGTGTAGTTCCTTTATAAAAGACAAAAGGTATTTAACTATTGTATGACATATCTCCCCATAACCCTCAAACACAAATTTAAAGCTTTGAACTCTTGTGTTCCTTCTGTTGATCCAGAACTAAAAGTTGGCTAGAAATAGCATCTTTCATTTGGCCTTGATGGAGTATGCGCCATTGGGGCAAATCAAATATCAAATGCCATAACAAATTTCAATTCTAGGTCACTTTGTTTTATACTATTGAAAGATTTCAGAGGTAAATGCATATATTGCATCAGACTCAGATGGTGCAATCTGAAAATGCTAAAATGCTCTCACATCCCTGTGTTTATGATGGAGACTAACTAATCCGTAACTACTGTTCTCCTAGCTGGTGTTTTTAATTTAGTATCAACTCCCATCCAGGAACTCATTAAATAATGTGGCAAATCTCAAGGAGGAGTAAAATTCTTCAGTGGCAGGAACTAGTCAACCATGGGAGGAAATAATGCATTTGATTTATAGTGGCATTTGTGTTAATAGGACTTGCTTGGTACGACTAGGTTTCTGCCAAGGTTAGCTGGTAATAAGAGTTCACACCAATGTTTCTAATGTTTTTTAATAAACATGGGCTTATTTCCCCATTCATTCCTTCATAAAACAAGTACTAGCTAAGTCCTTGTCCTTGAAGAGTTCCCAGACTAGCTGGGAATGTCAGCTATGTGCCAGAATATTCTTCAATAAACTTTGGATGTATTTGTGGGAGGAGAAAAAAACATAAAAATTCCCAGCCTTCATGGAGCTCATGCCCTACTGGGGAAGAACAGAAAATAAAAAGGAACCTAATAAGTAGGTTATGTTGCATAAAGGGTGTCTAAAAACCTTTCATTGTGAAATTAAGTTTAAATTTTAAAATACAGATGGCTTAACCCTTCATGGACAAAATGTCTATCACTCAATATTGAACCTCCATTGTGAGATTAAAAGGTGCATCTCTTACAACTAGCATGAAATGAGTTTGGTAATGTGAACTACACTTCTTCCAACAACTATTTCATATTTCCTCTCTGAATTTATGTCCCATGACACCTGCCCTCTCATTCAAAGTCTTTGGTGCCCTGCCCTCCCATTCTTGATGCATTTCCCTTCCTCTGATCCCAATGCACACAATATCTTGGCTAAGCACTACACTAAGTGCTGGAGACACATAGTTAATTAAGATCCAGCCTTTACCCCTGAAGAGTTGACCTTCCAATAGGAGGAAAACAAAGGAGGACCAAGGTTATGAGTGTGTAACTAAAGAATGCAAAGCACCCTGGGTGTGCCAGAGAGGGAATGACTACCTCTACATGGGGAAGGCTACTCTGCAGAGATGCCTAGGCTGAGTCTGGGAGGATGGGTAAACATGTGAAAGCAGAGACTGTCGAGTGGTTCATGTGGACCAGAAAGCATAGAAGTTTGGGAGATCAGACAGGGAGGAAGTGAAGCTAAATCCTGGAACCACAGGGGCTACGTCTGCACAGATGCCATAACTGAAAGCTACATCCCTTAAGAGAAGAAATGGAAAGCAAAAGTGGAGGTAGTTTATGAGCAGACTTGAGCCATAGCCCTGGGCACACTGTGAAGGGTGATTGGACCTCAAGGCACAGGTTAACTAAAGAGAAAGTATCTAAAGAAAGCAAGGAGACTGAGCAGCAGAAGCAGACAATGCAACAACGTAACCTAGACCCAAACTGAGCCCTCATTCTCTTGGCAGACCTCTCCACTCCCCAGTGGATACACCGCCAACCAGTTATCCAGCTTTAACAGTAAACCCTTCCATTTACATGCTAGTCGCAGCCTAGCAATGTTCCCAAACCCAACACAGGGAAAGTGTCAGTGGGTGTGCCCTTTATTTCCACACAAGCTGGAAAAGATAGCTTCTCTACCCTCATATTAAATACTCATAAAATTCATGTTCCAGAATTCATCTAGGACTCTTTTATTTTTAGCCACAGTCACTATCCTCTGGCACTGGAAAAGCAACAGCAAGAAGACACTATGCCTTGGGATCATTCTGTGTATTAGATACTGCATACTGTATTGTGATCATCCATCTCCCCAGCTAGTCTGGGAAATCCTCAAGGACAGGGACTAGCTAATAGCAGGAATTCAATTAAGAACTGACACACAAATGAATGAATTAACCCACCGAATTTTTCTCCATAGTTCTAACCTATTATAACAGATTTAAAAACCACATCAATTGTTGCCATTTTTCATTCTAAAGGATGAACGCACGAAGATTATTCAACTGGCTTCTCACAAATATGAAATCCATGACCCTACTTGTATAGGCACACAAAGTCACACATCAGAATCAGACACAAGCAAATTTAAATGTAAATTTTTAAATAAATACTTTTCTCTTATCAAAATTTGCTGAGTGATAGTGCCAGTTTAGAATATACATATATATACACACACACAGCTTAGAAAGAAACACTGTAACCCAAACATATTATAGGGAAAACCCTTTTTATAAACTCTAAGAACTCAGTTTAAGCTTCACCACCTCCAAATGAATACATAGTTACATTGGACAACACGGGCTTGAGCTGCTGAGGTCCAGTTATACACAGATTTTTTTTTTTTTTTTTTTTTTTTTTGAGACAGAGTGCTCGCTCTGTCACCCAGACTGGAGTGAAGTGGCATGATCTTGGCTCACTGCAACCTCCACCTCCTGGGTTCAAGCGATTCTCATGCCTCAGCCTCCTGAGTAGTTGGGATTACAGGCACCCGCCACCACTCCGGCTAATTTTTGTGTTTTCTGTTTTTTTTTTTTTAGTAGAGATGGGGTTTCGCCATGTGGGCCAGGCTGTTCTTAAACCCCTGACCTCAGGTGATCTGCCCACCTCAGCCTCCCAAACTGCTAGGATTACAGGAGTAAGCCCACGTGCTTGGCCAATATGTGGATTTTTTTTTAAGTAAAAGTTACACCTTCCTCTCCTGCCTCCCTTCCGCTTCTTCCACCTCTGCTACCCCTGAGACAGCAAGACAACCCCTCCTCTTCTTCCTCGGTGTGAAGATGATGAGGATGAAGGCCTTTATGATGATCCACTTCCACTTAATGAACAGTACATATATTTTCTCTTCCTTATGATTTTCTTAATAACTTTTCCCTTCCTTATTTTAAGAATACAGTATATAATACATACAACATACAAATATGTGTTAGTCAACTGTTTATGTTACAGGTAAGGCTACCAGTAAACAGTAGGCTATGGAATAGTAGTTAAGTTTTTGTGGGTTTTGTTTTGTTTTGTTTTTGAGATGGAGTTTTGCTCTTGTCACTAAAGCTGGAGTACAGTGGCGCGATCTTGGCTCACTGCAACCTCCACCTCCCGGGTTCAAGCAATTCTCCTGCCTCAGCCTCCCAAGTAGCTGGGATTACAGGCATGTGCCACCACACCCGGCTAATTTCTGTATTTTTAGTTACAGATGGGTTTCTCCATGTTGCTCAGGCTGGTCTCGAACTCCTGACCACAGGTGATCCACCCACCTCGGCCTCCCAAAGTGCTAGGATTACAGGCGTGAGCTACCGTGCCGGGCCATAGTAGAGTTTTTGAGGAGTCAAAGTTATATGTGGATTTTCAACTGTGTGAGGGTACCAGTACCCTTAAACCCATATTGTTCAAGGGTCAACTGTATAAATATGCAGTGGCCTGGCCAGGGCTGAAATACAACAGACAAAACATAACAGACAAAACTGAAAGAGAAATTTTTCTTTAAAAAGAAAAAGACCGCACTGTTAAATCCAAATGTAAATAATCATTTACATCAAAGTCTAATGCTCTGGGCAGGTAATTCTTGAGCCTGGGCTACTAAGGCATGCTTGAGAACAACAGAACACACAGAATCTCCCAAAGCAGCCTCCTTCCTAAAGCCTCTCCAGCAGTCATCCTCCTGTGCCCAGGTTACAAATGCTATGCTTGGTGCAGAAGAGAGTCGACTTCACTGATTAAAAGCACTAATGATACTAAGATTTGTGTAGAGAAATGCAAATGTGTAGCAGTCCAGATTGACAGTTAGTGAGCATGGGAACTTCCAAAGTCAGCCCCTCCTCCCCTATGGTGTGAGGGTGTGTGGGTTTGGGGGACAGGGGTCGGTGGGGGAGTCTTTTCTTGATGAGAAGAAGAAAGTGCAGAGACTAGTGCCGCAGAAAGCTACCCTTTCTGGAATCCATAGAGGGTCTGGCCTTTTATCCCCAGGCCCAGGCCCAACCCAAGCCTGGGGTCCCGGGTTTTGTCATGGGCACCTCCTGCTGCCGTGCCCTGGCTGTTCCACATGAGCAGAGAGAGACAGGAGGCAGGCCCCTCTGACACCTACTTAACCAAGGCAGATGGAGAGGGGAGCATGGGGGATGCCTTTACTTCCCCCTCAGGAGGCGCCCAGCAGGGGTCCACAAAGCCAGCAGCTCCAAAATCGGATTTCCACACATCCTCCCACCCCAGAACACGCCTTACCCCTCTGGCAGGAGGAAACAGAGCCTTAAGCAAGTGTGGCTCTGGTGTACGAGGGGCTTTTAGAAGACCTGAAGAAGCCTTCTTACACGATTCTTAATTTTTTCAAACTTCTACAGAGGTAGCCAAAATGGGACACAGTTCTTCATTCACCGACCCAAAGGGGGCAAGGGTGTTACTTTAAGGCGAACACAGTCTGTGTCTGCAAGATGTCCTGAGCTACAGACACATACTTTATTAATAATCTTACATACACAAAATGTCCAAGAGAAAGTCTAACAGGCTAATTTCTGACAGCTCCAGATAACAGCAGAAGGCACTGAAGCCACACTGACTCTCTGGCTTCCACAAACTACTCAGAAGAGAGGGTCCCCTTTCCCACCCAAGGGATGTGATACAAATAAATAAATACAATTATCTGCAGAACTTACAGTGCAAGAACAACACTGTGAAGTCCTTCTCCCCAAATGCAGTGACTTGTGGGAAACAGATAGGAAAATGAAATGAACAGCTGGAAGATTTAATTACGGAAGAGCAATGCAGAAGCTGACATTGCTTCAGAGAACGAGCCAATAGCCCAAGCCTTCTCCCTTACCTTAAGATACAGAAGCAGCTCTTCGCTCCTGAAGATAAGCGGCAGAACCCGAATCTCTGTTTGCTGTCAATGTCAGTGAGCACGAACGTGAAGTTCTGGCCAACTTGGCTAACTGTGAGGCTGCAGCAAAGGCAGAACAAAGAGGAAAATGAATGTGCAGTAAGTTTCTTGATAAAGTATCTAATCACAATGAGTCGTTGAACTTATAACATTTCCTCTCTCCGTGGAACTCTTAAAATTTACACACTTCAAGGGAACAGACTGTAAGCTAGTTAAAAAAAAAAAAAAAAAAAAAAGACAGCCGGCAGCCCATTCTAGTGACCACCTCAGAAATCAAATAATCAGAGCTATCATACCTTCTCCTTACTGAGTTCAGTCTCTGAGGCAGCTCTGTTAGTCAGCCCATCAATCCCGAAAGGTGCCCTCTATTAACCTCATTTTGCTGATGAAGAAATAGTCTAGAGAGGCATTGCCTAAGGTCAGCTGATCAGTGGCAAAAAGCTGGATTTTAACCCTCGCTCTGATTCCACAGGCCACTCTACCAGCTTGCTGCTAACAATCCTCACCTGAGAACTTCCCTAGTTCAGAAAATAATAGTGCTTGCCAGAGCAAAAGGTAAATGTTACTATGTGGCAGCCACAAAGTTAGACATCATATATGCGTAGACCATCTCCCTGACTCTCAGGACAACCACGGAATTTAGAGGATGTTCCCATTTTACAGAAAAGGAAACTAAGGACCAGAATATGTCCTTAGTAACTGAATCACGTTCACACAGCTACAAAGAGGAGGAGCTGAAATTGAAACTGGAAAGAAAAGAGGGCAAGCTTAGGTGCTACTTTCCTAAATTTCTGTATCTTTCATAATTTCTGAATTTATGAGAAACATATTTCCTATTTTAGAGGACAGAAATAACCAAAATGTCTAGCATTGCACGGTGTTTTCTAAGAAATGGAAACAACATTTTAAAGAAAGACATTAAAGGAAAAAAGCTAAAAATGTATCAATACAAAAATTTAAAACCCACACATAAACGCAACATTAAAATATCTGTTTTTAAAAAGTTTAAAAACAATACTAATCAGATTACAGAAACTCTTTGTTTTGTTCTTCTGTTTTGAGACGTAGTCTCACTGCAACCTCCACCTCCCGGGTTCACACAATTCTCCTGCCTCAGCCTCCCGAGTACCTGGGACTACAGGTGCCCGCCACCACAACCGGCTAATTTTTTTATATTTTTAGTAGAGACGGGGTTTCACCATGTTAGCCAGGATGGTCTTGATCTCCTGACCTCGTGATCCGCCTGCCTCGGCCTCCCAAAGTGCTGAGATTACAGGCGTAAGCCACCGCGCCCAGCCAAACTCTTTTTTTAAAGTTGTAAAATGTCTAAAAATCCAGTTTTTAAAATCAGTTTACCAGTTAGCTTGGATTTCATTCCATTTTAAAAATTTAAACATCCCACTTCCGTCACAGTTATGGCGGCTAAGGCTACCACCTACTTGCCCAGCTGTTGCTGCTAGAGCTTGTAGACAAATGTATAGGCTCAAGAATTCGCATTGTGGTGAAGAGTAATTAAGAAATTGTGGGTACTCTTCTAGGAGTTGATGACTTTGTCAATACGGACTAGAAGAGGTCACTGAGTTTGAAATCACACCAGAAGGAAGAAGTATTATTGTTGTTATTATTATTACTATTACTTTGAGACACAGTCTTGTTCTGTCACCCAGGCTGGGGTACAGTGGCACAATATTGGCTCACGGCAACCTCTGCCTCCCAGGTTCAAGTGATTCTCATGTCTCTGCCTCCCGGGTTCAAGTGATTCTCATGTCTCAGCCTCCTGAGTAGCTGGAATTTCAAGCGTGCACCAACACGCCCAGCTAATTTTTGCATTTTTAGTAGAGAGAAGTTTTTGCCATGTTGCCCAGGCTGGTCTCAAACTCCTGGCCTCAAGTGATCCGCTTGCCTCAGCCTCTCAAAGCGCTGGGATTACAGGCATGAGCCACCTCGCCTGGCCAGGAAGAAGTATAATTAGAGCAGACTTTGCTAAGTGGAAATAATATAACAATGCTGGTTCCTGTCAGAGAAGAACCTGAAGAGTGAATGGGTTTCCCTACCTTATGCTAGATTCAGTTTTGTCTTACAATGGCAACAAAATAGAATTTGCTTTTTACCTTTAAATGTTTAGATCCCATAAAGCTAAATTTCACATTAAAGGGAAATGCTTTGAAGATGTATATCCATTTTTGTAAGTTATGGTAATTATCTCAGAAAAAGAAGAAAAGAGTTTTTTCTCTGAAGATTAAAATAAAGGTATTTTTGGTTAAAAAAACCAAATTCTAATACACGAATTTATATTAACGTAATATGCTAGAATTCAACACTGAGTTATTCAAAGGAACTCATCAACTCATATTGTATTTTACAAAGTATATTCAAATTGGTAAAATAGTCAAATCTATGCTAATAGCTATTACTTTATAAATTATCAGAAGAAATTTAAAAATCATGGTTTACCAAGCTTTTTCCAAAGGTAGAATTCTTATTGAGTCTTTGGATATGATATGAATAAAGTTTTCAAAGATAGGGTAGACTTTCTAAAACTCCCTTATACAGCCACATAAATAATTAAAATTAAAGGAATTTTCAAGGTATTCCAATACAAAAGTCAATGGACTCTGCCTGGTCATATTTAAGGAGACAACTCCATCCCTTAGAGAGTGGTTAGAGAGTACAAGAAAATAATTCAGAAAGAAAAAGTGTTCCACTCTCCTTATTTAACTAGGAAGGTGAACAAAAACAAGGTGGCAATTTAAAAGCAACGTGGTCATAAAGCAGGTGTAAGTAATGCTATCCCTCCACCTTACACAGCCAGGAGAAGAAACACATTTCTATAAAAGTTATAGGGCCGTCAAGGGGACACCAAATGCTACCTTCTTATGGCTGTTATGTTTTATCTATAAAGCTTGGATACTGTGTTACTATGGTGATTTAATACTATGTTTTAAAGGGGGATTATATGATTAATTTTAACAAGGTTGAGAACTGAAGATGTGTGAGAAACAGCATTCTAGCTCACATAATTAAAGTGATTGGGGAGAAAAGTGGGCCTCAATGGGGGAGGGGAAATCCTGTTTTATTAAAATATTTAAAGCAACAGGTCTGGATGAGTCTAAGTTACAAAAAAGGTTGTGCTTTTAAGAAACACTACTGTGTGATCATACAAAATATGATTGTTCGGTGTTTTAACTCAGGTTTTGATTTCACTTCTAGAATGTTTAAAATGAATACTCTCTAAGTATCATCCTAGAAAGGAAGGGTATTGATAGGACTCAATGAAAAGAAAACACCCAGGACTCTCCAGGACAAAGACAGAGAATGAATGCATCTGACTTGTGAATTGTGTGTCATTAATTTCCTACTCTCTTTTTACTCCTATTAAAAATGCTGGAAATGTGTTTAGCTACCCCACAGGCTCAGAGAAAGAATCATTACTCATTTACCTGGTTCAAATCCCAACTCAATCACTGACTAAATTTAGCAAGTTACTTAAAACCTTTAAGCACCTGAGTTTCTTCACCTGGAATAACAATGAGACACTACCATCCAAACCAAAGGATGTTTTGAGAATAAATGGAAAAGAATTTAGTATAAAGGCCAGTCCAGAGTAGGAACAATTAAAAAGAGGGATGCAAGCTGTTGCCAACTGTGAAAACTAAAACTCACATTAAAAACCAGGCATTTGCTTAGAATCTTCCTGATTCAGCTTTATAATATCTGTGAGTAGAGGAAGAAGTCTGCTTTCTCTTTCTCTCTCGCCTGTTGCATATTTTTCAGGAAAGACTAGTCCTCTGGGTGACCAAGTGACTGATGCTTGCCTTACAGTGAAAAAGATTCTTTTTGGGGTGCCACAGCTTACAAGGAGGTACTTATTCTCAATTGATTCCCTTTTTTAATTCCTGGTAGGGTGAAGTAGAAGTCAACAAAAGCCCAAAACCAGTAGGCTCTAAAAGATTGTTTCCTTGGACAATTTCCAATAAACTAAAAGTCTGGCAAGGGAAGTCAAACAGGTTAACTTAAAGGGTTCTGAATCTCCAAGGAATTTATCATTCTCTCTCTCCTACTTGCTGGGGTAGTCTATGGGAGTGTTCACTATTTCTCCACAAAAATGACCTTGGGGAAAGGGTCTGCTTCCTTAAAGTCTGCAGTTTGAGTTTACCTCAGCATCCATAATTTCCACAGGAATCAGAGATTTCAGGATGATGGAAGCTAGGAGAAACCATCTCACCCAATTCTCATGTTTCACAGATGAGAAAACTGATATTTAGGGTTTACTTTCTCTTTGTTTTCCAAGGTTATCAGGACTAGGACAAAAATCCAAGCCAACTTCTGGTTCAGAGTCCTTTCCATTCTGCCACGCTGCACTAAACACAATGAAAATCCTCCCTGGGAAGCTTTCAACTCGGTTTAAGGAACTAAGGTATGCGAGGAATTCAGATAGTTGTCTTAATAAAAAACCATATTTTTCAATAAGCTAGGGAGACCCCATTTGAAGATCTCCAGAAATAAACCCAGGAGACCAGGGCCAAGACCAGCCTTAGCTGTGCTTCTTGTAGCTTCCCGTGCCTAGGTGAATAGGAAAAACAAGGGAGAAAAGCAATAGCTATTCAAGCCACAGACCTAAACCTTCATGCTGCCTTTTAAATGCTTATCAGCCATTCACGGCCTCTCCAGTAAGCATTTTGCTTAATCTTGAAGTTGTTTACAGGGCCAGTGCATGAATGGTATGAAGCATGAGGATGGACAGTTTGATTCTAGTCTCCCAGTGAGAAACAAACTTGTACATGTGAGCTTCACTTTAAGTTTCATTATCCGTTTTGCAAATTGAGCTACAACTACACTGGGCACTGTAACAAGTGCTGGATGTACAACACTGAACAATATAGACAGGGCCCCTGCCTTTGCAGGCTTTCTGTCTAGATAGAGACAAGTAATAAACAAGTATACCACAAAACATACAGCTTGTAATAGTGATATTACAAAACCAAAGAAAAAACAAAGATAGAGGAAAACAGAAGGGAAGGAAAGGCCCTACTGAGATAATGTGGTCAGAGGTAGCTTCTCAGGGATGGCAACAATATTGACCAAAGGATGAAATGGAGCAGCCACTCAAGAAACAGGGCACTGGGTTGTTTCAGGCAGAGAAAAGAGCTAGGCAGAGATTCTGGGGACTGGAAAGAGCTAGTTATGATCAAGGAACCAAAAGGACAGGAGTCCTGCTAACGCACAGGAGATAAAGGGGAAAGTGGCATCACACTAAGCTGCTAGATAAAAGCTTGCTTTTACAGAGAGACCCACAGGTCATGGTAAAGAATTCGGATTTTTTTTTTTTTTTTTTTTTTTTTGGCAGTGGAGGGAGGCAGTAGAATGCCACTGAATGATTTTGATCAACAGAAAAACACAGTCTGGTTTATAACTTCAAATATTTCAACTGACTTACACAGAGAGCAGTTTGGAAGAAGGTATAAGTAGGAGTGGAGAAAATAATCTGGAAGTGATTGCAGTAGTCCAGGTGAGACTGGATGGTGGCTTAACTCATGTAGTGAGAGCAGAGATGGAGAGGGATGGATAGTTCAAGTTATAGTTAGCAGATATGAATGACAGGCTTGCAGATGGACTGGGAATTGGGGAGCAAAAAGGCAGAATATTACCATTTGAAGATAGGAAAGACTAACAAGTTTGGGGGAAGATCCAAGAGTTCCATTTGGGATATGTTAAGTCTGAGAAGCCTGTAAAACATCTAAATAGAAATGTCAAGTACAGAGTTGAATACACTAGTTAGGAAATCAGAGGAAACGTTTGGATTGAAACTATAAATTTGGAAGTCATCTACACACAGATGGTATTTAACACCATGGTGAAGACTGGGATCACTTAGGGAGGGAGTTCAGAGAAACAAAAGAGGATCCAGGACTAATTTATAGAAACACCAATTTAGAAGATGGGTGGAGAAGAGACCAAAGAAAGGAGAATAGCCAGCAGAACAAACAAGAGGGAGTGGTCAACTGTATTGATGCATCAAAGATGAGAAGAAGAAAAAACAATGTCTACTGAATTAAGCAATATGGAGGTTTTAGATGACCTCGATAAAAACAGCTCTAGTTGAATGACAGAAGCATAAGACAAGCTGAAGAAGGCTGAAGGATAAGTTGAAGTGTGTAGATAACTCGTTCAAAAAATAGAGAATCAGAAAGCAACTGAGTGGTGGTTATTATTTTTAGGGTGAATACCAGAACTTGTTTTTAAGCTGTTGGAAATGATTCAGCAGAGGCAGAGATTTATGATGCAGGACAGAAGAGAAAACATTAAGGCCTGGACCTTACATCAGAATCCCAGACATGTTACTCAGCAGTTATGTGGGCATGGACAAGTTACTATACTTCTCTGATCTCATCTGTAAATCATCAGAATAATCACATCACTTTGCAGAGTGGTTTTAGATTAGGGATAATGTATACAAGATAACTAGCGTATAGTAGGTACATGACAAAAATGATCATCACTACTGTTATGCAATTATAAAATTCAAGAGATGGAACTGAAGCATTTTGTCCTCTCTATTTATTATAGCTTAGTGACAATTATCTGTTGTCCATGGCAGGGCACCTAACAGACACTTTTCCTTTCCTTCAGTGTGTATGAGGCATGAGGCAGGAATGAAGCTTCATCAAACTACCACATCTCCCAGACTTTAGTTCCGTAAGCCTCAAAGCTTCCTTCCACAAACACACCTTACATCTGCCTAGGCCTCAAGTTTCTCACCTTCCCTGCTCAAAGATCCAACTGGTGAGAATGACATGGACCCAAAAATATGAGGGGACCAACAGTAAGTGACACACTTCGAGACAGAACGCAATGCCTACCTGCTGGAGAAACTCACCAGACAATTCTAAGAGCAGAGCTCTGTCCATTCCCTCTACATGAGCCTGACAAAGTCAACATGAAGCATAACTGCAGAATTTAAAAGTATCAAAAGCAGAAGGAACAGCAGAGATTGATGGAATCCAATTCCCTCATTTTATCCATGAAGAAATGAAGAACCTCAGGGGAGAAGTCACTTGCCTCACAGCACAGAGCAGGTAAGTGGTAAAACCAAAACTAAAACCCAGATCTCCTGCTTGCTGCCCACAACACTCTGTCCACTAAGGCCCAGCTGCTTCGTCGTCATCAACGCTGTAGAAAATAATCATGGGGCACAGCTGAACCTATAGTGTAGGCTAAACCAAGGGACTTCACGGGCCCAGTGGGTTCAGGTTTGGAAAGGAGAGCAGGGTGAATCTGCAGAGGAGAGGTCTGGGAAGATAAGATGTTAATGCACTGGTCCTATGTCTGTGTGGGTTTCATTTTCTTCTTTCTCTCAATTTCCTACTTCTCTACAATAAATATATATTGCTTTATTGCTTTTGAAATAAAACCATTTGTTAGGTTACTTATGCTGTGATGGATCTTATGGAGGCCGTATGGTAAAACAGGGAAAGTATGGTGGAGTTGGAGGTCAGACAAATGAGGGTTCTGCAAGCAGCTATACCACTAACTGGTAGTGAGACCTTGGGTAGTTATCAAGCCTATCTGAGCCTCTGTTTCCTCCTGTGTGGCATGAGGATAATGGTAACCTTACAAATTTGTAATCTTTTATTACAGGAAAAGAACATAGGGCAATACCTGGCACAAAACAGATACCCAATAAAATGGTAAGTAGCATTTGAGCCACATTTGCATCTGGGGTTACATCCTGACCATTAAATGATGCCTCTGGCCCTTAAAAGATTATTTCATTGCATTTGACTAGCCTGTCAGTTGTGTGTGCCAGTATAATTTACAGGAAAATGGAATGGTAGCTGACTTTCAGGGTTCTGAAAGAAAATAAACACAAAAATGGAAGAGAACAGCTTTTCCATCATCCAATGCATCTCTCAAGTGCTTTGAGTAACTGAAGCTGGTTGTCAACTATCAAGGGCAAGCAAATAGCAAACATGATATGGAATGGTACAAGTCTTTTTTTAAGAGACTATTTTTATTAGTAATAATGAGTTTTTGAGATTGATACAGGAATCTCAACACTGACACTTCACTACTCCCTCTCACCAACAGCTTCACGTACACTGTAGGGTAGAAATAACTCTGGATTAGGAATAGAGTACTAGTGCCTTTCCTGGCCCTGTAAATTACATAGTTGTGACCATAAGCAAGTCATTTCACCTCTGTGGATCATGGTTTTCCTTCTATAAAATGGGGAGTTTGAACCAGATGAATTTCAGTTTTAAAATCCTGTGGTCTTGTTTCCACCTATTTTTAAGGCCTCCTGTGGCCAGAGCCCAGGTTCTCACAGACACCCTCTCCCCAGCAAGCTCCATCTGCTCTGGCTGAACAAGCTCTAGGCTCACTCGGGGCTTCTCCTCTGGTTTGCTTTTCAGTGCTGATGGGGTGTTAGGCTCTCCCTCCCACTTGCCCACTTCTTGCTGTCCTGGCAGACTCAACACAAGTCTCCCCCACCACAAGAAGTTTTCTCTGACCATTTTGGTCTTCTCTAACCTCACTATCCTTTGGGTCGATACTGTTTAAAATGTCTTTATAATTCCTGGACTAGACTGGGAGGGCAGGGCTCCAAGTCTGAGACCATTTCCTTTATCCCCCATATTACCCAACACAATGCTCTACATCCTGAACCTTCCTTTGCTCTTTCGTAAAAAAGATACCACCATCTATCTCCTAGAGCTTCTGGGAAGAATAAACGAGACAGTGATGTGGCAGCATCCAGCACTTTGACTAGAATCAATAAGGAAATCAAATCCTCGTTTCCTTCCTTTCCTTCTTCTCTATATATTTGGTGACTGGTCTTCCCTGCAAGGTGGTCTACTGAAACGTATTTGTCTGGGAGATGGAAATCTAGGTTGTGCTAAGAGAACCTTGGGCAAGTCCCAATTTCTCTGCAGCTTAGAATTTTGTTCAAATGAAGACAATGGCACCTGCTCTTATCTCTTATGATAGGAGGATAAAATGAGATAATATATGAGGAAGCACATTCTTTTGAAAAGCTGCCGGCTTTATTATTTTTCCTAAGTCCCAGTTTCAAAAAGAAAAATCTTAAAACAACACACGAGACAGCAAGATGTCAATGTTAACGGGTGATTTGATGATGACTGTGAAAATCCCACTCTTGATATAGACTAGAAATGTCAGAAAGTTTTATGACTGTTCCTTGGGGTAGAAAAGCACAGATACTGAAAAGATCAGGAAGCTTTCTTTTTTGAACGCAATCACCTGGGGCATTACTTGTCTCCCAGGCTGGCATATTTTCTAAGTCAAACAATATCATAAACACATCTAGGGGACTTTATGGGCCTCAGAATCTGGGGATATCCATTTGACAATGCTAACTGCAAACTAATAAAAAAATTAAGACATTGAAACCTTTATATTTCTTATAAATGAACTTTATTCATTATTATTATCTCTTCTGTATTAAAGTATACCAAGGTTAGAGGTGGTGGAGCAGAAAGAAAATATATAGTCCCCACATAAAATGATTTTTTGGTATCAATAGAAGTTATCAACACCCATAGAGTATGTAATATAATACAATATAAGAAAGAACTATTGTACATGGTAAGGAATGAAATATTCAAAAAGAAACATTTCTGTCCTCAAATCCTTTTGTAAAAAAGAAAAAAAAAGGAACATGATTAAGGGAACATAATTTGGAGAGAAAGATTCTGGAAGAAAAATATATTTCTAACAACAACAAAAAGGCATCAGATATTTTTTGGTAACAAAAAAGATTTTAGAATTATCACTTAAGGACTCTGCTTTTCTTCCATTTCAGAATGTAACCATCCAGACAGGTAGGTAAGTAGAAGTGTGTGTGTGGTATAAATCTAAGAAAAAGAAATATGAGTGAGTGTGTGTATGTGTGTATGCACACACACACCTGCACATGTGTGTTGGTGGGGAAGACAGAGGTTTAATCTCTATGCATTTCTTCTAACATTAGTAAACATTAATAGGATTACTCTAAAATATTTTCTCTTGCTCATTTCCATAAGCATTTAACAAAGTCAATTAAGAAACACCTATCCAAAACAAATCACCACTCTAATAAGTCATGTAAAAATGTATTCTCTTATTTTTCTTTGTTAAACACCTAACTGCATTTATAAAACATTTCAGCTTTATTACTTTTTATAAATATGTCTTTGCCATAATTTGTCATACATTTTATAAGTGGCTGGAGGAGATTTCATGCATTGCTAATTCATACATATAAATGTGAAGTTTGCATTAAATATCTCTAAACAAAACCCTACTTCCTTGCTATTTTTAGGAGGAATAGGCTAAAGAAGAGACAAGAGGACTCTCATTACAAAGACTGACCCTCTTAGAATTAAGGCTATTCTTTTTTGAGCATCAACCTGCTACTAAAATATTCCTGGTACCAGGATTTACAAGGTCTGAGTCTGGAAATACTATAATGGTTGATTGGCTTAAGAAAAAATAAAATGTTAGAACCAGGGAGAGCAGTGATTAGAACTGGCTGGCAACATTCCAGAGTTGCTTTTTAGTACCTTTTAAACTCCTTTGGCAACAAATTCTCATCTCATACCATTTTTAGGTTTATGCCAAATAAACCAGGACAGTGGTATTACAATGTGTAGAAAAGATGCAAACAGCATACTACCCACATATACTCTAAATCACTGAAATCTTACAGGCTTTGCCTTGTTTGGGTACACTAAAATACATGATAGAATCTTCCTGAAGATAAGCACAAATTTTATAGCTTTCTTGGACCATATTATGGCATTTCTTACTTACAATGTTATTTTCTACAACCTTTCTGTCAATAAAAGTGGGTTTGTTAAGATGTAATGTATGTACAGTTTCATAGTTCAAATTTCCATTAAGAGAAAAGTGAAGAGACAACAATCAAATGGACAAATAAATGAATGTAAAAAAATAATGCTTCAACTGTAATGAAAAAGAGTAGACATTTTTTGAAAATAAAATAATTGTTATTTTATTAATATAGTTAATACATTAGTTTTATAAAGTAAAAAAAAAAAGCTCCTCTAAAATTCTTATCATTAACCAGTGGCTCGTTAAAAAGAATAAAAAAAACCTTAGACTATTTTAACTGTCTTAGAGTTCTCATATTTGCACCTATCTAAGAAACAGTTTATCACAATGTAAATACTAAGGAAATGTTTAGGTGGTTTTGTACTTTTAATCTCAAAATCTATAGAAAATTCTCTTTTCCCCAGAGATACCATTCTTAGCCACCTAAACAAAATATAAAACACTATTTAGCAATATTCCCTGCTGAATACTTTTAAACAAGATAGGGCTAGGCTGATTTAAATTATAAGTTGAAGTCTAGGAAAAACAAAGTCTATATAATACAAAACGTTGGAATCAAGTAATATTACTTGTTTAAGCCAAATATATTCATATTTAAATAACAATTAAATAGCAAGAGATTAAATACCAACCATTCTTAATCACAGTTTAAGTCTGATAACCAAAATCAAAAATTTAATGCCATACAAAATACATCTCACAAACTAACCAATGCAAAGCTCTAAGCTTTAAACTTTTTGATAGTGTCAATAAAAACCCCAGGAAGGGAGAATATTGCAACTCTCCTTGGAACACAGGTATCTTAAATCATGGTTAAACAGACAGAATGTTAAGAATGGTATGGTTTTTATTTTCTATAGCAGGTTTATCGACACTTCTTTTCTAGTAAAGTTTGAAAATCTGACACTACCTGTCCACATAGAAGGGGAAACAAAACTTGGTCAAAGTCTGTAGAACTTCCTGTGGAGAGAAAGAGAGATAATTTATACATCTAATGGGACCAATAAATCTAACATTAACCACAGCACACAATCTAGCAACTTTACCCTAAAGAAAGAGGAGACAGATGAAGAAATATGGGCTTTATCAATTACATGGGAGGAGTACCAGGCAGTCAATCATGAGAAATAATAAACATGATCAAACTTCATTAAAAATGAAAAATTAATCAAGAATCACACATGGGCAAGCAGCAGGAGCCATGCAGGAAAGCTCTGAAGGGAGGGAGGCGGTTGGGTTGCTGAGTGTTAACACCCCTCCAGGGAACATCTCCAGCCTGACCATATGGATCAGAGTGAATAACACCGAGCCACATGGGTTTGGCCTGGCAGGGCCGCTGTTGCTGGCACCGTTTTTGCCTGTTACCTAGGAACAGAGGGGGCCGGGATTAGACAACGCTTCTCAACATCAATAGGCCAAATCACAGCAGAATCGAAAGCCAACTTGAAGATAATTGTCCCTGAACATTGTCAGCTACATTTTTTAGAGTTTAAAACTTCATTTACTTACTTTACAAAGAAGTTGCCATTTTGGGCATACATTTATTTTGGAACCAAACTGTAACAATTTTAACTATATACTATTCTTATTGAAATATCACCATAATTGAACGTACTCACCTGATTTTAATGTATTAAAATCTAAAGCAAACTACCAGTTTAAATGTCTTTTTAAAAAAAAATACATATATAGGTACATAAAGCCGAGCACATTATTCAGGATTACGGTATACAAAGTAAGGTGATATTTTAACAACTTATTCATAGAAGACATTCTTCTTACATTACCACAGAAAAAAACAGTACATGACATACAATAAACAGTGGTGTGCGACTTTCCCTAAAAGACACATTTCATATATATAGCACATAATACACACAGCTAACCACATAGACAGGTAGTTAGTTATTATTTCCTTCACAGAATTTTCCTTAGCTTAACTTAATTTAACTGCAGACTTGGACAGCCCATGGTTGGTGCTTATCATAAGTTCATAGATCAATGTTATAAATTTTAAAGAAGTATTCCTTTCATGCATTTGATTTGCTTTTTAGCTATTTAAAATCCCAACTTCAAGACAAAATGAAGAACACATTTTTCAGTCATTGAGAAGCTGGTTCAAATTAAAACAAACCTGCCCATTGCAAACCCTAATCCAAGTGATAAATTAAAGATCAGTTTACAAATGTAGCACTTTTCTAACCAATAATAATGAATTATCAATGCTAACTGAATTGATGCTTCTCGCTTCATTTATTTTTAAAACCAGTTCTATCATTCAAGAAATAAACCACATCAATCTAATAACCCACTCAATGAAGCAGAAAGCACATTGACTTGCTCTGCCAGAGCATGTTCCGCCTACATAATTCAATTGAGCATATCCTATTTTTTAATATCATCTTGGACTGGTACTATGTATATCACGGCACTGCTAAGGCATGTCATGAAATAATGTAATAAATGAATAGGAAACTAAGAAGTAAAAAAGAGTGGATGAGAACACTTCAGCATATCCTAAGAAACATTACGTATATATTAGTTAACTTTATAATGTGGCATTCAGGCATATATATTGTTTATAAACTAATCATGCTTAGATAAACTGCAATAGGTAATACAGAATCAGAACAAAGGCAATGTTTCAGTGCATAATGTTATTATCAGGCAAAGATAGGAAAATAGATCACATAAAACATTTAATGCCTGCTGTGCTAATTATAAAGTATACTATAATTCACATACAAAAAACCCTTATGATTTGCACACACACAAATTCCTTACAAATTTCCTTCCACTTCAAGTTTTGAATAGTAACAGAAAGCATCTCTTAACTTCAGTAAATGAAACAGCCATTCTTTAAAACTCAGTATTCAGTGCTCACTCACTGCCAATATCAGCTACAAAGACAGCTATCTTTTACCCCTCAAAAGTTACAGGTGCAGAAAGCACTTCTCTACTCTATGCTGGAGTTGTACTGGCAAAAGGCCTCAAAGATTTTTGAAAGAAAGGACCCCCATGGCTATGAGATGGCATTGTGCTCTACAGCAGAGTCAAAGGAATCTAATATGCCCAACTTATTACTCACTACAATATAGAAACTTCTTACCACTCTCTAATGTCTAGAGTAATAACCACCTTGAACTTGTCTGTCAGATAATATTAGAACAAATATCAAAATACCCAATGTAGGCTGAGTGTAACCACCCACCAGCTTTCCTTTTTATCTAAGCAAACAGCAGTAAATCTAATTAAGCAATAGGATGGGGGGAGGGGAGGGGGAAAGGGAATACAGGCAATGTAGGCACATGTTGGTACATTACAATATGTTCCTTCATGTTTGTGATATTACAAGAGCTTGATATTCCAATTTAAGTCAAACAAGATGGTGGTGTGCTGTCAGAAGAAAAAACAAAAATGAGCATCTACTCTGTGTTCTGCACATTCACATATTATCGCAATCGGAACTGAGGTATCTACTTCTTAATTTGAGAAGGGGAGGACAGGAAGAGGGTGGGAAAAACAAGCAATGTTCTCTGTAAATAAAAACTGCAATAAACCAATTTAATAAACTAATTAAATAAACCCATTTTCTTAATATTGATGTTTTCCTTACACACAAACTTTCATGCCTTATCATCTTTTCCCAAAGAAAAATAAAATTATTCGAATATGAAAAGTACCACTTTCCGAGAGTGGGGGCTTTAAAATCCTGATTTAAATATATTCTGAGTACCACATTCATGGCAGTGTCCCACGGTCTTTCAATATTAACTTTATTGGGACAACAGTCATTAACCAGTTACCAACCCCTTTTTCTCTCTAGAACTTGTGTCTTTGGCTAGGGCCTTTCTTTGTAGAAGGTAATCTTCTTGTTCTCTTTCCCGTTTCTCTTGCCTACACAAGCTCTTTTAGACAGCCAGCCTCGGTGCAACTTCAACTACTGCCACATAAATCGGATCTTGGGGATGCAGCACAGCTGATGAAATGTAAATGACCTCATTGCTAAGGCAGGGGGTGGGGAGGACTGTGTGCCAGCTCTCCAGATCAATTCCCAAGTTTATATTTTCACAAATCTTTTTATGTACAGTTTGATTTTTTAACATTTTAATGAGCAAAAAAGTGAATCTATAGTAGCCAGTCACCACAGTTAAAGTGCAGGGCATGAACTAGATCCCAGGAGGAAACCAGTCCACCATGTCACCACTGGCTTTAGGACATTCGCCACCTGGTTCCATGTCCCCAGGTTCCAACTCTTTTCATAATCAAAACACTGCTGACATTATAAACCCCAGACGGGTTTTCTAAAATCCCTCCCAATCAATATATCCAACACATAACTTATTGGAGACAACACTGAGCTCATTGATTAAGGTGAGTTCAGTAGCAAAGTTTTCAAAATAAATGAGACAAGAATACAGCATTCAACCCCTTTGTGTCACCAGACAATTTATGAAATAGGCAATTTCCAAAAGGGCTTTTCTTCCTAACAAAATATATGATACTTCATGTGGGAAGAAATAAGAGCAGAGGGGGCAGGGAGGAAGTGTGTTAGAGAGGCAGTTGCACAAATCTTTCAGTTATGCATACATGAAGCAGCAGATTGTATAGTGTAGTAGAAAAGTAACATCTACAAAGCTCTGCCCACAAGAGACACCAAGCCTCAAAGTATGAACCAAAATATGAAATTAACACACCTAACCCTGGATACACTTGCAAATGAAATTCAGAAATGAACTCAAGATTCATTTCGGTCTACTTTGGATTCACTTCATCCAATTCTAATTCTCATCCGGTCAGAAGGCCCGAATTTACTCCAATCTGGAGAAATTAGATTACATTCTGTCGATACTGAGCCTAAGAACCCAGTAAAGTTTTAAATGTATAATATTATCCATTATAGAATCCTATCTGGAAGCAAAATCTCAAAGACCAAATTCAATGAAGTTAACAGGGATTATTAATGAGAAGGCTAGACTAATTCACCCTGACCTTGGGGTGCTAGGTAGGGGGCTATAGGAAATCCTGCAACGACCAACATTCCAGATGTCAAATACTTTGTTTTCATTGCTTCATTGAAACCTATAAACAAAAATTAGTTTTATTTGGCAGATGAAAACAACTGACAGTCAGACACAGACAGACACGCCCCATAAATAAATGCCATCTGAAAGATAAAAGTGCAGGGTGATTATAGTGTCCACTGGAGTTACAGAATGTAGGGAGATGAAGCATATTTGCAATAGTTCAAAGGGAAAAACATGGTGCAGGAAAACATTTAAATAAAGAGAAGAGATAGCTTGAATAAATGAATGTATTTTAAAATATGCAAAGCCACAATTAGCCTCTTTGTGGCTTGCTGAAAGCTGATATAGCAGTTGATAATTTACCTTTGTCCAAAAACGAGAGTGAAAGAGGAAGGGGAAGGGAAACCATGGGAGAACATTTCCTGGGTTTCTTATATCTAATTTATTTGTTCATTTCAAAATGTAGGTGTGTGATGAAAAGATCAGTGGAGCTCAAATTCCTAAAATACTCCCTAATTTTTTTTAATACCATAAGGGAAATGCTGACCCTCTAAGTCCTGCAATTGCAAGCAGTGCCACTGACTTGAAAGAAAAGCCTCTGATTGATGATCTTAAAACTCAAGTTGAAAGTTAAAAACAGAACACACACAAAATCCAAACATACAAAAAAGCTAACAAAATTTCTACCTTAAGCCATTTCAAGTTAAAACCAGGGGCTCCCAGTGAAAGCTCACAAAGGTTTTAAATGCTTATGATTAAGAAGGGTAAAGCAGTTGTTCCTGGAAGCTTAATTAGCACCAAGTTCAAGAATGTTGATCAGAAGTTTCCTAAATGTGAACACAGGAAATAAAATTTTTCTCCTTCACTATAAGTATCAAATTAAATCTAAGACCCATAGTATAATTACAACCAAATTTTTATTTTTTTTCAGTGGGAAAAAGAAGCCTGGAATAAGGGGTTTTATAGAATGGCCTTTCAACACCCAAACGTAAAAGCCAGGTCAAATTTCTAACATGCTGCTCAAATGCTACAGAGTCTGCTTCCTTTCTTTGGTACATTTCAATATTTACCCCTAGTTTACTTTTTATAAACTTCAGTTAATTGAGTCATATACATGTTATAATTATGCAATTTTATACGTAATACCTAATATGCAGTATCAATGTTGTAATTCAAAGATAAAATTATAATAAATTCATCAAACTCTATAAACATGTTTCATATAAACTGTGTATCTAAATTATCAAGGACATTAAGTGCAGAAGAAGAAGGCTTTCAACAATGAAAGAGACCCCTCTGAAACCACTTTATACACCTTCATGACCTTTGAGGTCTGAAGCAAAAATACTCCATCTTATTTTTAAAACTTTTTAACAAAATTACTTTATCCTTTTGCATCCTCCTCTTTCTCAAACTTAGCTAAAACAAAGTTGTTCCATAATCATGATATTATATAACATCCTCTATTCCAAGATTCCCTTTTATTAATTTTAAATCTTACACAAAGTGGTTGAAAATGAGAGCTATATTTATAAGGTCAGCATGAAATGCCAATAAAATTCTTCACACATACTTCAAATACTGTACTTCCAAGATGAACAAATGATTTGGTTATGATCTCTTACAATTGCCACTCAGTGGCTAATCAGAATTCAGTGGTAATTCCTTGGACTTAATATGATTACTCTTAAAATATTTTCTCTTGCTCATTTCCTTAAGCATTTAAATTCCTGTTATCTGAACATTTATGTTATCAATATTTCTGGAAGGAAGCAGGGAGGAGGGGACACAAGTCAGAACATACCAAAGGAATAGGGGTCCCAACAGTAAAACTGCAAACATGATTTCATTGAAGAGGCAACTTGCCCTTAGGAAGATACTATTTTAAAAGAAAAGGGGAAAAAAAAGAGCACTGATAGAAATACTATTTTGTAAGCATATTAAAAGCTGTCAGCTTTTAAATATTTTAAATGCACACAAAAATGTGCACAGATGGACAACTTTTCTGCTCACATTAGTCTAGAGAAAAATCTTTCATTATCAAGCTCAAAGTCCTTGAATTTTTTAAACTTAATTGTGCCTCTATTTCTTAGAATTCACACCCCAAGGCCAAAGCTTTCCTGCCACCAGTCCTTCAAATCTGACTTGGACATTACACGGGAGGAGGCTCCAAGCCTCCCTGAGGTCTCACTCCTTTTACAACACACGAAAAAGCAGTCGATAATGGGCCCATGCTGAATTCACTGCTCTCCACGTCTCCTCTTGGGACACAAGCCTAGCAGATGTGATAAAAACTGTGTCAGAGAAGTGGCTCTAGTTTGTGCCTTAATGACAACTTAAACCTCTAAACCAATACAACCAAAGGACTAACAGAACTGGCTGTTACCTCTCTCTCCTGCCAATCTTCAAATATCTCTGAACTAAATTAGCACCTCTACCCACAACTTCCCCTGCCACCCCACAAAATCCATTCTAATTTTAAAAGATAAATGAATTCAGCAAACACCCGTCGGTGGCATAAGTGTCTGGGCGCTGTGTATGTGTGTCCTATAATTAAGCCCTAACACATATTTCATGTAGTTTATATTTTCTCAAGGTACGATTGAGCATTCAGATATCTTAAAGGACTGCCTGGTAAATTCCCTCTGATCACCACCCCAGTAACCGTATTAACGCATACAACTGGTAGAGTTACAGTTTCCAAAAAGTACCTAAAGGTCTAAAAATTATTTTTAAATATGTTCAAACATAGGGAAGAAAAGTGATATACTGAGTTATTGAAACATTCTAATTATTAAAATTTATACAGGATAATTTTTTAAACCATGGGTGGCTATACTTTTAACTTGTAAGAATGCTTTGTCTTACCTAATGATATGGTACCAAAAAATAGATTTAAATGTGTACTTCTGATAACATTTTCTAAATTCTATAATTCCGCCTTCAGATGATAGGTCTTTTTACTCAGAATCTTGAAAGCCTATTCAGTCACAATTGCATACCCACTTAATCAGCAATCATTGTTCTGGGATGCAGGACTTTGTTGTCAAGACAAGCACCAAAACCTTAAAAAAATTTTTTTTCAGAACTGGCATAAGAAAAAAGTGATCTTTGTCAGACAGGGACAAATTTATGCAAATCTTTTATAAACATTCACAAACATTTATTTAGCTTTTGAAATGTTGGCCTCATTTGAGAGCATGAAAATGAGGGGGAAGTAGGAAAACGCAAAGGACAGCTTAGAAGCTGGCACGCTACATAAATATTCAGAAGGAAGATTATAGGATTCATGTTAGGCTGTCTTAGGCTTCTCCAAAGTCCACACAGAATAGCAAAGAACAAAACTAACGAGAAGTACAGCAGATGTTAGACAATGCATCAGCCTCTTTTCCTCTCTCACTTGGCTATACTTGGACGCTTTTATATTTTCTTTCAATATGGTTAGGTCATTCAAGGATTCTCCTATAGACTCTGTATTGTGGCTACAGATCTATAAGCTGAAGGTCTGTCAGCTTTCCAAAAGTTTCCAATGAAAAGGCATTATGCAAATTCTACCTCTCTTACCCTCTTTCAGGGGGGAAAAAGGCCTCCAGTATGCAGTCATCGGAGTATTGGAAGCCCCAGCCTTCATTTCTGTATAGCTGTGTTTGCCTCAGGGCCACGCTGCTTGTTTTGACAGTGGATCCCCCTAGATAGTTGGGATTAGTCGAGCTTGTTTAGATAAACTTGAAATCAAGGCCTTCTCTAGGTAGACAGCTAGATGTAGCTACCGAGTTTCCAGCTGCCTCTTCCTTTCATCCCAAAACAACTGCAGATTCACAGTAGCTATCACAGCCACAGGCTATGTCACATACATAAGTACAAAATTAAAGGCTGCTAAAAGAAGCCTTTGTAAGTCTTAGTGCTAAAATAAGGAATCTGTACTGCTTGGTTTATACAAATTATTCTAGCACTACCAGTATGGAACTGAAATCATCAGTTAACAAGGCATATTAATCAAGGTTCCTGGTTTCTTCTGATAGGATCATAGTTTGGTAATATACCTAACCTTCTGCTTACTAGCTCTTGTATGAGAATAATAGCCTAAAATGTTGAAAAGGAAATAATAGGCTTTATTTATCCAGTGGCAGGGAATGTTAGCCACCGTCAACAAACACTGTGAGCAGAATATGAAAATCAAAATGTAAATATCAAATCTACTTTTGAGACAGAATTATTTAGCAATTGATTAGACAGTCTCACTAACTGTTTAGTGTTACAGAACTGTTTCAAATCAACTTTTATTTCCTACAACTTGCAGATTCTGTTAGAAAGAATAGGAAGACACAAGGAGGGTAAGGAGGATTCAGAACTGAAAAAAAATTATGCTCAGAACAGACTGATGACATTTCATTACAAAGACAGAGGGAGGTGATATGAAACACTACTGAAACAAAGGAATTATATAATTCAAAAAGTTTTCTAACATTTAACACTCAAGGGTTTTAATTTTTTGCAAGTAGAAAAAAAAGTCCCTTCAGAAGTCCAGCAAAATACAATAAAATACAATCTCACATATATATTTGATTTTACTTTGCATATCTTGCTGCAACAAACAGATTCTAGTGTTTACCTGAGGCTGCCTCAGACAAATTAAACACAACAATGGTACCAGAATACATTCAGACACTTTACAGAACTATTCTGAAACATCATACAGTACAGAAGTTCTTTTACCATCTGACTGTACTGTCAAATCATACAAGGCAGTCTTTCAATCAAGTCTTCATTTCACCATCAAAAATGTGTTCTCCTGATTCAACAGGTAAGTCACTCTTTAAAAGTGTTAAGACATTCTGGAATTGAAGTCATCAGTTTGAGCTTATCCTATGAAATTTTTGATTCCTTTCATGTGTAACTTATAACCTAAGGAAGGAGCCGGGAAACTTTTCTCAAAAGGGCCAGATTGTAAATATTTTAGGCTTTGTGGGCCACTTATGGTCTCTGTCACATGTTCTTGTTTGTTTTTTTTACAATCCTTAACAAGGGTAAAAAACCATCTTACCTCACATGCCATACAAAATCCAGTCCCAGGCAGGATGTGACCAGCTGGCTTCAGGCTATAGTCTGGCAAACCCGATCTAGAGTGTTAAGGAACCTGGCCACACCACATAACCCAAACAAACTCACCAACACCCAAAAACCCAAATTCAGAAATCCTGAAAGGTAAAATGCCAATGCCAATCATGTTGGTTCTCTGGTAATTCAACGATTCACACGTGATTGTTGCCAAATGACCAAATGCCTGCCTACCGCACACAAATATGCTATTTTTTAAAAAATGTTTAAAGTATAAATAATTAAAAATAAAACATGTTTCCACCACCTAGAACTCACAACTGTTTTGTGGCATGGACTCTCATAGAGACAATTCTTAGATCAATATAGTTTATTTCTACAGGTAAGGTCCATGGGTTTTCTTGACAGATAAATGAATTCATGCTCTATGGATAATGCAGAGCTCTTCAATTTGAGGTTTGTTTGGCTTAGAATATTTTTAAAGCAATATTGAAAGAGCAGAAAGCCTTTTCTGGTGCTCTACTCCCCACTCACTCAAAACACATTGCTTGTCCAATGACTTTCCATTAGATGAAGCCTACAGAAGGGCCTCCTCCTGCCTCTCTCACTGCTCTATTTCTGGGCCCCTTCCCAACTCCTTTCCAGGACTTTATCTTTCTCCTCCTCTCTCTGCATCCTCCTCTATTAGCAGTTTACCTACACCTTAGTTTCAATTATCAGCACAAGGTAAATGACTCTCAAATTCAAGTGTTCACTTCTGAACTACCTCTCCAGCTCCAGGTTCCTATTCTTTTTTGTATTTTACAAAACAAAACAAAACAGGGTCTCACTGTGTTGCCCAGGCTGGAGGGAAGTGGTGCAATCTTGGCTCACTGCAATCTCTGCCTCCTGGGCTCAAGCAATCCTCTCACCTCAGCCTCCTGAGTAGCTGAGACCATAGGCACGCACTACCACGCTTGGCTAATTTTTGTATTTTTGGTAGAGATGGGATTTTGCCATGTTGCTCAGGCTGGCCTAGAACTCCTGAACTCAAGCCATTCACCCACTTGTGTTCCTTGGCACATTCAAGGAACTGAAAAGCAGCCTGGCATTCTGGAACAGAGGAGACTGGACAGGTTGGCAGGGGCCAGATCATGGATTAGATCCTTTCACATTCCACTTGCATGAGACTTTTTTTTTTTTTTTTTTTTTTTTGAGACAGAGTCTCGCTCTGTCGCCCAGGCTGGAGTGCAGTGGCGAGATCTCGGCTCACTGCAACCCAGGGTTCAACCGATTCTCCTGCCTCAGCCTCCTGAGTAGCTGGGATTACAGGCACCCCCCACCATGCCAGCTAATTTTTGTATTTTTAGTAGAGACAGGGTTTCGCCATGTTGGCCAGGCTGGTCTCGAACTCCTGACGTCAAGTGATCTGCCTGCCTCGGCGTCCCAAAGTGCTGGGATTACAGGCGTAAGCCACCACGCCCAGCCTTGCACGAGACTTTCTAACCCTCCGTCTACCCCACATCTTCTGGACCCCAGGAGGACTTAGAGGCTATTCTCAGTGAGCTTCTCGCCTCTCCCAAGTTGACACCCCAGAATCCTGTCCTGTGTCTATCATTCCTATCATCAAATTGACCATTATCTCTAGAATGAGTTAAGAATGATGGGGGTTACACTCATTACCAGTGTCCCCCAGAGTATCTGGCACAGAAGAAACGTCCAGTGAATGATGGTGCTGAAAAAAATGATTGGATGATAGTTTGGATTAAGAAGGGAAGAAATAGCATTGACTGAGCACTTACTATTGCCATGCACTGTGCTAAAGTCTACATGCCTCCTTGTTTAATCCTCATAGGAAGCAGTGAGACCACATGGGCCAAAGCACAGACTTGAATTGATCAGAGAATCAAACTTTAATATTTATTCTTGACATTGAAAATGAAAGGAATAGGGAAGACTATTAAAGTTTGTATAAATGTAATATCACATTTTTGTCAAAGGTTGACCATTTTTGCCTAATAACATGAATTATATATATAAAGTATCTAAATTGACCTATAGAAGTTTCTTCTGATTGTGGAACTAACCTATTTAGACTTTATTTGGTTCCTCATCTACCAATGGTTATCTTTTCTTGGGGCGGCTGTGGGTGGGGGGGTTAAGTAACAAGTGGAAAGAGACTGATAAAGCAACTACTATGTGTCAGGTCTTGCTAGAAGTGTTACTCAGTGATCCTACTACTAATTTTATGCAGCTATTATCCTCCTATCGATGGAATGCACCTTGAAAACGAAGTAAAATTAGTTTCAGGTAGACTGGTGAAGTAACTTGCCTACCTCTCTACTAAAGGATGGAGATTGAGAATCTTGATTAGCTCCTTCTGTCTCCAGGGTCACAGGCATTCACACAGCTAAGATTTTGTGCAGTACTAGCCCTCCATGTTGAATGCAGATAAAGCCTTTCTCCAACCTCACTTCCAACTTGCAGGAGTAGAGTGAAATGTTTGTGCTGTTCTGTTGAAGGGCCTTAGGGTAGGGTAACCTCACCTGCCAGTTTGCCCAGGACATCCCAGTTATGCCCAAGATTTCTGTGTAGTCACAGTGCTCCCTTTCAGTCTCAAAAGTATCCTGGATTGGATGCTATGGCCACCAGAATCTTAGAGGGGAAACCATGGCTTGTCTGGAGGGCAACAAAATAATAAACAGTTGTTTCATCTGCCTTGTGATGAGAAATTGGGGAGTGGTGCTAAAATAGTGAGGTTTTATCACTGGACTTCAGGCTCTTTATCTACAGGAAGGACTTATCTACATTCTGGGATGTAGATACAATATCAGACATCATCAATTACACAGAAGCATCAAACTTCTTTTTCCTCATACTACATCAGAAAACATTTATTAAACTAGATGAATTCAGGTATTATGTATACATTATGGCTACTTTTCCTGCCAATTCTACAAAGTTAGTATTATTAATACTTTTTCATTTTACAGATGAAAAAGATGAAGCCAAAAAATGTAGTCTTTGCCCAAAGTGTCATATCAAAAGTCAAATCTCATATAACATGGAGATATTTGCCTCCTAACTTTTCTTTGAGTTAAACATTTTATTAAAAAAAGGCCAAGCACGGTGGCTCATGCCTATAATCCCAGCACTTTGGGAGGCCAAGGTGGGTGGATCACCCGAGGTCAGTTCAAGACCAGTCTGGGCAACATGGCAAAACCCTGTCTCTACTAAAAATACAAAAATTAGCCAGGCGTGGTGACACATGCCTGTAGTCCCAGCTACTCAGGAGGATGAGGAAGAAGAATCGCTTGAACCTGGGAGACAGAGGTTGCAGTGAGCCAAGATCGTACCACTGTACATTAGCCTGGGCGACTGGGTAAGACTCTGTCTAAAAAATAATAATAATAAAAATAAAAATTTAATATTTTAAGGGGTAGGGGATATTTCTTAAGACATAAATAATACATGAATAATAAAAAGTATTTCTAGCTGCCATTAAATCTGTTTATTATAACAGATACATTCTAAAAATCCAAAGCTATTTCTCAATTTGCCAGGGGTTTAGATCTCCAGAAATGATAAGTATCTGGCAGGTTGGAAGAGTGCTGATAAAAAATGTTCTCAACACTTTACAAGTTATACCTCTAAAACCAGATACTACACAAAGAGGCATCATGTCCGATATACACTCAAATATGAGAATCATAAACACATCTGGTTAAGCCTCTCTAGGTAAGATGGGATTTAATAAAGGTATGTCTTGGTTTGTCCTACCTAGCTTAAATTCTGAGCCCAAAGATTACAGTGTGAGGACTACTCAGTCACTTATTATATATTAAATACTTGGCCTCCTAACAGCCATGCACAGTTACCAGGTCCTAGAGATCTGGATACAAAGCCGGCAAGAATCTCTGACTTCCTGCCTGGGAAAGGGAGAGGACAGGTAAACAAGTATAAAGTGTTTTAGGTTTTCTGATAGAAATCTACCTGGGGGATGTAAAAGATTCCTCAAAGGAGGTGGCATTTGAACTGACTTTTGAAAAACCAATTAGTATCTTCTAGACAAACAACCTAGATAAGAATATTCCAGGGATAAAAGCACTGTGAAACAACATTATATCACACAATTTATGTAAATAATCTTTGATAAATTCAATTTTAAGAGATTCTCATTTTACAAACACCTTTTCATTTCTACCTACCAACCCCCATCTGCCACACACACACACACACACACACACACACACACACACACACATACATATATTCAGGCCCACAGTCTGGGCTTCATGTTATACCACTTCTGAAATCTGAAACTGACCAAAGTTAACACAGTTGAAAATTATAATAGTCAGAGGAATCTTTACTGTACTGTATATAAGTATTTTAAAAATGAAAGCTATCGCAGTAATACAAAATACTACATACAACCAAAAGGGCTCATTTACAAGGACAGTAGTCCCATTATTAAATTTCTGAAGTTTTGAACATGGGAATCTCAACATATAGATTTCAAACTTGAATAAAATAAGTAAAAAGTAATTATCTGAAACCCCTTCATCACCATTTAAAGGGTTTTTATATTTTCAGTACATTTTAGAACATAAATATTCAGGAATTGTTTCTGATTATGTCTCTTCATCCTTACTTGACAAAATATTCGCTTTTACCTTTGTGACTTCTCTAAATTTTGTTCTGAAACAGTGTGGGTTTAGAAAGGGAGGCATTTCCAGAATCCTTCCTGGATCAGTCTGAAATTCTAGAGGCAAAGGTTATCATACACAACCCTAACACCTGACAAAGGCACCAAAACCAGGTTACTTTGCTGCCTTACTTAAATCTATGCCCAGTAATAGGAGACACGACATAATTATTGGTTATGATTTGGTGTCAGGTGTTATCCTAAGCACTTCACACATTTTAAATCATGACACCCTCCCTCATAGCTATCCTACAAGGTAGTTACTATGACTATCTCTACTTTCTAGATGAGGAAATCAAATCCCTAAGTGGTAAACCCCTGCAAATGGCAGAGCCAGGATTCAGACCCTAGCAGTCTCGCTCCAAAGTCCAAGCTCTTATTCACCACAATCATTCCTCTGCACTCTTCTTTCTGGAATCTTAACTCTTTAGCAATTACATCTGTGTATCACATACCTCATGTTGTTCACTGAGCCCCCAATCTGTCCTAGCTGCTCAAAGGGGTCTCTAACATTGGCCATAGCCATTTCTACAATTGAAGCGTTCACAGATTGATGAAGACACAGATATACAAGTAAGACGACACAGGCATGGATCCTCCCATTGCTGCCTAAAAGCTAAGGCTGAAGTGACTAATTTTATCAGGGCAAGTTTCACAGAGAAGGTGAGACAAGGTGTATAAACAGAAGTATACTGAGGTAGGAGTTGCAGGACAGCAAGGAGAAAAATATTTCAACCAAAAGCCAGTTTGGACAAAAAATATACAGGAGAGGAAAAGCCAAGCAAGCTGGGAAATGATAAGGCATCCTATGTCTGGGCTGTAAGGGGAGGAAGCAGGAGACAAGACTAGAGGCTGGGTCAAAGTCAGACTGTGACCAGCCTTAAACCCAAGTAAAGAGATTTGGAGTTGATCTTTAAGGTACCAGGGAACCATCAAGAGTTTTGACTAAAGAGAAATTATGTGATTTGATTTAGGTTTTAGAAAGTCATCTCCGGCCATCTTAGAGAGGGTGGTGATTGTAGCGTCACTGGGTTATAGACCATTAGGAAGAGTCCACGTGAGAGAAGCTTTGAGTGTGAATGCAGAGGGAAACAGACGAATAGGACAGACTAGAGAGCAGTTTAGGAAAAATAATGAACAGGACTTGTAGGTGCGTCCAAGGAGCAACTGGGACTGATTCTATGAGGCTAAGAGAAAACAGAGACTGCCCCTCTCAAAAGCAGACATGGTCCATTTAGTTTTAATCATAGCATAACTTACTAGAAACAAGACCATCCAATAGTACTCACAGACAAAAATTTAGTGGGGCTTTTTGGGATCCAGAATAAACCCAAGAGAACATTCTCATAAGAATG
This sequence comes from Pongo pygmaeus, assembly GCF_028885625.2. Lineage (NCBI taxonomy): Eukaryota > Metazoa > Chordata > Mammalia > Primates > Hominidae > Pongo > Pongo pygmaeus. The sequence continues at coordinate 114,445,623 of NC_072386.2, forward strand.
TGTAAGTAAGGATTGCATAATTACCATTTCCTGGAGTCAGATTCAAATAAGTAGTAGTACAACATAGCTGTATAGCTTGGCATGCTTTCAGAAAGAATGGCTCAAAAAGAATTTGTCTTTTTAATGAGTTCCTTCTACATAACTCTAACAGCTGGGGAGTGACCAAATTGGGAAGAAATCTTCAACTTAAAAGAAGAGTCTTCAGTCAGAAAATGTCTCAATTTTTCAATTGAGTTTGGCTAAATGTTTAAGGTTGAAATATATTTTCATTAAGATGTCAGTTCAACCCCATCCCATTCTTAAATTCACCCTTCTCTGGAAATGGAGAAAAACTCACCATATGGATATTACTGAATAGTACCTCTTATATACAAAGTAGTTTTTCTGAGGCTGAGCATGGAAGCTCACACCCATAATCCCAGCACTTTGGGAGGCCGAGGGAAGAGGATTGCTTGAGGCCAGGAGTTGAAGGTCAGCCTGGGCAACATAGTAAGACCCCCGTCTCTAAAAAAAAATTTTTTTTTAAATTAGGCAGCATGGTGGTACACACCCTGAAGTCCCAGCTACTTGGGAGGCTGAGGCAGGAGAATTGCCTGAGACCAGTCCAGATGTTTGAGGATACAGTGAGCTATGATCGCACCACTGCACTCCAGCCTGGGCGACAGACTGAGATGAGACCCCAACTCTAAAACACAAAACCAAACAAAAAAGTGTTTTTTCTTCAGCAAACACTTTAAAAAGCACCTTGACATTTGTCCAAGGTGATATATTTTACTAGTAACAACAAGGGGAAAAATAAGAGGCAACCTGTGATAGACTATTTTTTTTTTTTACCTATCTATGAACCTATACTTAGAAAACATTTAAACTAGCCAATTGTCAACAATGGGACACTTTTAAACATAATACAAAGAAGCAGATATTTAAGCTGGGATGTATTTCTACATCTGTAATCTATCAATGAACCTTAGAAATCTGTAATGCAGTCCTTCAGAACAGCTACATTTGGTGGCATTCACGAATACTGATATCCACTTCAAGAAACCCGCTTCAGCAGAGCACCCTGTGGCTATCATGCTAACAATCAGCTCTTAGGCCGAATAGTCTAAAGAGATTGAGAGTTTATACCTGCAGATGAGAAAATTACATTTCCACCTACGTTTCCAGACTGTCAAGTTACTAAGAAATATGGAAAGTGAGCTTTTTGGGCAAGAGGTTGAAAAACTCATGAATCAACAGTGACTCTTAGAAAAGCACACATCTGGCCGGGCACTGTGGCTTACACCTGAAATCTTAGCACTTCAGGAGGCCAAGGTGTGAGGATCACCTGAGGTCAGGAGATGGAGACCAGCCTGGCCAACATGATGAAACCCCATCTCTACTAAAAATACAAAAATTAGCCGAGTATGTTGGCACACACTTGTAATTCCAGCTACTCGGGAGGCTGAGACATAAGAATTGCTTGAACCTAGGAGGTGGAGGTTGCGGTGATCTGAGATTGTGCCATTGCACTCCAGCCTAGGCAACAGAGCAAGACTGTCTCAGAAAAAAAGAAAAAAAAAAAAAAAGAAAGAAATGCACATATCTAAAACAACCTAAAAGGTGACCTTTAAGGGCAGCTCCAAGACTTTCCACTTGCTTCTCTATACCACTTAACTCTACTAACCTATATGGCTTCATGTGACAGAGAACAAGAAATTGCAGGAACGTGATCATGGCAGCACCACCACCCAAGGGTTCTAGTTTTCAGAGACATTCCCACTTTCAAGTGTTGTGGCCATGCCATTATTCCACAAAACATCCTAGACATGCATTACTCTATAGCCTACTAGGCAGTAAGTTCCTTCAAGGGAAAGACAGAATCTACTTCTCTCCTCCTCTTTACCTGCTGCGTTGTCTGGCTCAAAGTCTGCAGATAGTACACTCATCAATCTCTCAATTAATATACAAAATCAGACCTAGTCTCCTAGACTGTTTCTGCTGCCAAAAACAGATATGACGGAAAAAGAATCAGAAAACGTAGTCACTTGTAACCATAAGTTGCTCTTTTTAAGACCAGATTATAGAACCATTTTAAAATATGATCCATTTGACCCTTATATAAGTCCTTTGGATGAGAGTCGAATGAAT